>NW_028248587.1:0-164712 GCF_964263255.1 Lissotriton vulgaris | reverse complement strand
GCCCGTTTGCGCCCGTTCGCGCACAGGACGCGCCGGGCGCCGAAAGTTCTGCCTCTCGGAACCAAGATGTAACTTCTTACTCTTATTCCCGCGATGAACTTTTACGCCTTAATCTCGGTTCACTCAGTAACCGAAAGTATAATATCACCAGTAAGCACCCAGTTGCCTTGTCCTGTGGCTTGTTGAATGTGAGATCTCTCATCAAACACTGTGAAGAAATTGCGTTACTTATCGAGTCTTACCACCTAGACGTACTCTTCATGACAGAGACTTGGACAACACCGACTAGCTCGGTGGAACTGGGGACAGCTTGTCCCCCTGGCTTCAAAATAATGCATGGGACAGAGTCGGCATTGGTGACTGTTCTCGATGACCTTCGAACGCGTGCCGACCAGGGTCGAGCAGCCTTTTTAGTGCTGCTCGACATGTCGGCCGCGTTCGACACGGTCAGCCATGCAATCCTGATCAGGAGACTGACGGAGGCTGGGGTGTCCGGCTTGGCCCTTGAATGGCTGGTGTCATATCTCGATCAAAGGCACCAGGTAGTTGCCCTGCCACCCTTTAAATCCAACCTCAGGAGGGATGGCCAGGGAGTACCCCAGGGCTCGGCCATCAGCTCCATTCTTTTAAATCTTTACCTCCGTCCCCTGATCACGCTGATTAAATCTTTTGGCATAACAGTCACCAACTACGCCGATGACACCCAACTTATCTTCTAGTTTGAGGGTAAGGACGGGGTGTCACAGGAGGTCTTCCATCGATGCATGAGCACCACGGCAGAATGGCTGGGTAACAACTCCCTACAATTTAACAGCTCGAAAACCGAGGTGCTACATTGCTCTATGGATCGGACCCCTAGACCCCTACCACAGGGTTTTTGGCCTCCTGATTTCCAAGGTACTAGTCTGCCTGCCGAATCGGTTCGGAATTTGGGGGTAATGTTTAGTTCCGACTTACAGCTGGACACATCAGTGAACAAAACGGTGGCCACTTGTATGGCATTACTTGGATCATTGCGAAAGATTCTACCCTTGCTCCCGGTACAGGCCAGACCAGAGGTAGTGCGGAGCATAATTTTAAGTCGTCTCGACTACTGCAACGCACTGCTGCTGGGGGCACCAGTTACTCTGCTAGGAAAACTCCAACAAGTACAGAATTTTGCTGCCAAACTGGCACTCTCGCGACGCCGCCTGGACTCTTCTGCCAAGGCACTTAGGGACCTCCATTGGTTGCCAATCTCTCAACGGGTGAACTTCAAAGCTTTGTGTTTGGTTTTTAGGGCTCTACACGGACAAGGCCCGTCTCCTCTGCAGGACCATTTCTCATGGTACATCCCTCCAAGACCACTCCCGTCAGCCTCGGCTTACTTGGTGGTAGTACCCAAGTTTCTGAGGTCCCGGATGGGTGGTCGGTCCTTCAGGTTTACCTCAGCGCGGCTGTGGAATTCTCTACCGCTAGGCCTGAGGGGCCTGGAAGATTTTTCTTCCTTTAAAAAAGCATTAAAGACCCATCTGTTCCCGAAAACAATGTAAATAGATTGGAAGCTGGAAACATCATGTATTGTGTCATAACAGTCTAACCGCCAGGATGCCCGTCGGGGGACAGTTATAGCGCTATAAAAGAACGCCTATACATAACATACATACATACATAATCGCATGTAAATTATACTTAAGTATTTAAATGTTGCCTGTCTCTGCCGGCTTCAGAGTGAGGGGGATTTCGTTAAGGAGGCGGGTTTCAGAGGGGTGAAGAAGAAGCTCTCTAGTCTGGGGGTTGAGGTGGTTTGTGTTGCGCCACGCGCCGGGACTCCTTTACCCTGTCACCCGGGATGCTCAGCTCATGCATGTGAGAAGTTGGCCTGATATGCAGTGCTCACTATTCTAGTGATCACTATGTATCAGTCCGAACAACCCTTATTGATGATTGGTTGTAAGTCAACCGTAGACCAGCTATCCTAGTAGCATGGACAAGAGCAGTCTTTAGGCTAGACTCTAGAGGGCGTGTTAAGCCAGCTGTTATACCATCACATATACCCCTTGAACACCAAGTGAAAGGACACCACACAAGTTGTTATGAAAATAAACAGTTATTTATTTAGAACACAACAACCCTGGACTCTTTATGAGGACAGGGTGCTAAGCACAATACAAAGCTCTTAAGAAAATACGCAAAGTTGCACAATTTACACAAATGCCCGAGGGGCGCGAAAAACCATATACTCTGAAAGTGGAATGCGAAATTACTAGCAGGTAAGTACTACTCTAATAGACTTTAGGATCGCTAGGACTGGACTACTGAACCTTCAGATTACTAGCAGGAGGCCTAGGGGGATCGGGTGCAGAGTGTGCACTCTCACGCGGGATGCGGGAAAAAGTCTATGGTTGCCAGAAATTACAAAGTTAGTGTTATCGGACGAATCCGACTAGGTAGAGCTGAAACGAAAAAGGATCTGGACCCTTGGATAGTGAGGCTATGCTGGGGCACCGAAATGCCGAGGTTACCTAGCCCAGGGGCTGCGGATGCATAGGTCTGGAAAGACGTCGGGAATCCTCGTTGCAGTCTATGGAGCCTGAAAGAAGAAGTTGCTGGCAGGCGACCAGTGTTGAAGTTCGAAGTGATCCAAGCCTGGATCGAAGATGGAAGACACCTGTAAGCAGAGGGGACCAAGTTCTGAATCACTAGCCAGTGATTAGCTGGGCACCAGGATGGCACAGGACGAAGTCACCTCGACCAGGTGAGTGGGCGACGCTGGGCTCTGCAGTCTCACTGACCAGGAGGCGTTGTCGGCGACCAGGATGGAGGTGCGAGCTGTCCCACGATGGTATCTGCTGTCGACGTTGCTGGACCCAGGATTGGGGCAACAAGTCTTGGCAAATGCAAGCCCACGCGGTGGACTCAAAATGGCGTCTGGAGTGGACCAGGAGGGTCCGGGGTGCTCCTCTGTTGGAGGGGAGCAAGGGTCAGTCTGGAGCAACCAGACCAGCGGTGTTGTCGTCGGTGGGCGTCGTCAAGAGGGCCACAAGCCAGCAGGCAAGTAGCCGGACAACGCGGTGAGCAGCAAAGAGCAGAAGGGCCCCACGCAGATCTGGTGGATGCTGGGGGGCTGGACTTCGGTGCTGGAGCTGCTCAGGGTCAGGGCTTCTCGAACCCCAAAGCACTCACTCGAGGATCCCTCAGCGGTCGTGCTGGATAAGCGTCATGCAGTTCTGAAGATGGCCGGTCCCTCGAGGTCTCGTCGCACCCACGGATCTCAGCTGAGCTGAGGATGTGGGTAGAGGTCAGAGGTGCCAGGGAAGCCGGGTCTCGTCGTGCTGGTCGGTCGGATTCCGGAGGAAGGACGTGCAGCAAACCGCAGTGTTCTTAGATGGTGCCTGCGGGTGCAGGGTGACTACTCCTTAGTCACAAGGGAGAAATCTTGAGAAGAAGTCTTGAGTTCCTTTCGTGGAAAGTAGTTTCAGGATTCAAAGATGATCTAATTTGGAAGGGGCCCGCTCCTATCTTTATACTAGTAAGGGGGCTGGCACGCGACTAGGTCCTGCCCATGGGTGGGACCAGGAAGGGGGGTGGTTACACCCCTCTCCCATGCCGGACTTTCCCCAGGTCAGGAGCTGGTGTGCCTCTGGAACTGGTTCTAGCCGGCCTATGCATAGTGAGCACCGGGGTGCCACTTGTAGTCACCTTCCTCTAAAGCCCTGCCTACCCAGGATACACAAAACCCTGTCTGGGATGGTGCTAGCACCGCCCCTGACAGGAAACCCTTTGTCCAAGCCTCCCTCGCTGGAAGGACTCCCAGCAGCAGGATGTCAGACTTGTGTCTGTGGTGGCAGCATCCATTTTATGATGCTGAGGCTTGAGTTAACTTTAACCAGGGTTCACAGTTACATACATGTCGTGTCCCTCTAGAAGGGTGGAATGCTAACCCCGTCGCCAGAATTGGCGAGGAGTTAGTATTCCAATTCGTATGACACCTTACTCGACATGTTTTGATAAAGCGATACCAGAGTTGGCATATAACTGCGAGGATTATAATGCACTTAAGAGTATCTCACGCAAGATGCGTGAGGTTTGGCACCTCACGCGAGATGCGTGAGGTTTGGCACCTCACGCGAGATGCGTGAGGTTTGACACCTCACGCGAGGTGTGTGAGGTTTGGCACCTCACGCGAGATGCGTGAGGTTTAGCACCTCACGCGAGATGCGTGAGGTTTGGCCCCTCACGCGAGATGCGTGAGGTTTAGCACCTCACGCGAGATGCGTGAGGTTTGGCCCCTCACTCTAGATGAGTGAGGTTTGGCACCTCACGTGAGATGCGTGAGGTTTGGCACCTCACGCGAGGTGCGTGAGGTTTGGCAGCTCACGCGAGATGCGTGAGGTTTGGCAGCTCACGCGAGATGCGTGAGGTTTGGCAGCTCACGCGAGATGCGTGAGGTTTGGCACCTCACGCGAGATGCGTGAGGTTCGGTACCTCACGCGAGATGCGTGAGGTTCGGTACCTCACGCGAGATGCGTGAGGGTTGGCCCCTCACTCGAGATGAGTGAGGTTTGGCACCTCACGCGAGATGCGTGAGGTTTGGCAGCTCACGCGAGATGCGTGAGGTTTGGCAGCTCACGCGAGATGCGTGAGGTTTGGCACCTCACGCGAGATGCGTGAGGTTTAACACCTCACGCGAGATGCGTGAGGTTCGGTACCTCACGCGAGATGCGTGAGGTTTGGCCCCTCACTCGAGATGAGTGAGGTTTGGCACCTCACGCGAGATGCGTGAGGTTTGGCAGCTCACGCGAGATGCGTGAGGTTTGGCAGCTCACGCGAGATGCGTGAGGTTTGGCACCTCACGCGAGATGCGTGAGGTTTGGCAGCTCACGCGAGATGCGTGAGGTTTGGCACCTCACGCGGGATGCGTGAGGTTTGGCACCTCACGCGAGGTGCGTGAGGTTTGGCAGCTCACGCGAGATGCGTGAGGTTTGGCAGCTCACGCGAGATGCGTGAGGTTTGGCAGCTCACGCGAGATGCGTGAGGTTTGGCACCTCACGCGGGATGCGTGAGGTTTGGCACCTCACGCGAGATGCGTGAGGTTTAACACCTCACGCGAGATGCGTGAGGTTTGGCACCTCACGCGAGATGCGTGAGGTATGGCGCCTCACGCGAGATGCGTGAGGTTTGGCACTTCACGCGAGATGCGTGAGGTTTGGCACCTCACGCGAGATGCGTGAGGTTCGGCACCTCACGCGAGAAATGCGTGAGGTTCGGCACCTCACGCGAGATGCGTGAGGTTCGGCACCTTACGCGAGATGCGTGAGGTTCGGCATCTCACGCGAGATGCGTGAGGTCCGGCACCTCACGCGAGATGCGTGAGGTCCGGCACCTCACGCGAGATGCGTGAGGTTCGGCAACTCACGCGAGATGCGTGAGGTTCGGCACCTCACGCGAGATGTGTGAGGTTCGGCACCTCATTCCGCACTTTGCGGGAATTCAAGCGCTTCAGGGCACCTTAGGGCTCCTGGGGACATCGCGCTGCGGTGTTGGTAGCCGCCATCTTGGGGGAGTGAGGGAACCAGGGAGTGCCGAATTGCTGGCGCCATCTTGGTTGGGGGGCTATTGATCGCACTACAGGACTCTTGCGTATACGGCTATATATGATGGACGCCCCTAAAGCGTGCAGCGTAGGCGCGCAGCGGCCGCGCCGGCGGAGCGCCGGAGGTGCGCCAGAGGTAAGCCCGTTTGCGCCCGTTCGCGCACAGGACGCGCCGGGCGCCGAAAGTTCTGCCTCTCGGAACCAAGATGTAACTTCTTACTCTTATTCCCGCGATGAACTTTTACGCCTTAATCTCGGTTCACTCAGTAACCGAAAGTATAATATCACCAGTAAGCACCCAGTTGCCTTGTCCTGTGGCTTGTTGAATGTGAGATCTCTCATCAAACACTGTGAAGAAATTGCGTTACTTATCGAGTCTTACCACCTAGACGTACTCTTCATGACAGAGACTTGGACAACACCGACTAGCTCGGTGGAACTGGGGACAGCTTGTCCCCCTGGCTTCAAAATAATGCATGGGACAGAGTCGGCATTGGTGACTGTTCTCGATGACCTTCGAACGCGTGCCGACCAGGGTCGAGCAGCCTTTTTAGTGCTGCTCGACATGTCGGCCGCGTTCGACACGGTCAGCCATGCAATCCTGATCAGGAGACTGACGGAGGCTGGGGTGTCCGGCTTGGCCCTTGAATGGCTGGTGTCATATCTCGATCAAAGGCACCAGGTAGTTGCCCTGCCACCCTTTAAATCCAACCTCAGGAGGGATGGCCAGGGAGTACCCCAGGGCTCGGCCATCAGCTCCATTCTTTTAAATCTTTACCTCCGTCCCCTGATCACGCTGATTAAATCTTTTGGCATAACAGTCACCAACTACGCCGATGACACCCAACTTATCTTCTAGTTTGAGGGTAAGGACGGGGTGTCACAGGAGGTCTTCCATCGATGCATGAGCACCACGGCAGAATGGCTGGGTAACAACTCCCTACAATTTAACAGCTCGAAAACCGAGGTGCTACATTGCTCTATGGATCGGACCCCTAGACCCCTACCACAGGGTTTTTGGCCTCCTGATTTCCAAGGTACTAGTCTGCCTGCCGAATCGGTTCGGAATTTGGGGGTAATGTTTAGTTCCGACTTACAGCTGGACACATCAGTGAACAAAACGGTGGCCACTTGTATGGCATTACTTGGATCATTGCGAAAGATTCTACCCTTGCTCCCGGTACAGGCCAGACCAGAGGTAGTGCGGAGCATAATTTTAAGTCGTCTCGACTACTGCAACGCACTGCTGCTGGGGGCACCAGTTACTCTGCTAGGAAAACTCCAACAAGTACAGAATTTTGCTGCCAAACTGGCACTCTCGCGACGCCGCCTGGACTCTTCTGCCAAGGCACTTAGGGACCTCCATTGGTTGCCAATCTCTCAACGGGTGAACTTCAAAGCTTTGTGTTTGGTTTTTAGGGCTCTACACGGACAAGGCCCGTCTCCTCTGCAGGACCATTTCTCATGGTACATCCCTCCAAGACCACTCCCGTCAGCCTCGGCTTACTTGGTGGTAGTACCCAAGTTTCTGAGGTCCCGGATGGGTGGTCGGTCCTTCAGGTTTACCTCAGCGCGGCTGTGGAATTCTCTACCGCTAGGCCTGAGGGGCCTGGAAGATTTTTCTTCCTTTAAAAAAGCATTAAAGACCCATCTGTTCCCGAAAACAATGTAAATAGATTGGAAGCTGGAAACATCATGTATTGTGTCATAACAGTCTAACCGCCAGGATGCCCGTCGGGTGACAGTTATAGCGCTATAAAAGAACGCCTATACATAACATACATACATACATAATCGCATGTAAATTATACTTAAGTATTTAAATGTTGCCTGTCTCTGCCGGCTTCAGAGTGAGGGGGATTTCGTTAAGGAGGCGGGTTTCAGAGGGGTGAAGAAGAAGCTCTCTAGTCTGGGGGTTGAGGTGGTTTGTGTTGCGCCACGCGCCGGGACTCCTTTACCCTGTCACCCGGGATGCTCAGCTCATGCATGTGAGAAGTTGGCCTGATATGCAGTGCTCACTATTCTAGTGATCACTATGTATCAGTCCGAACAACCCTTATTGATGATTGGTTGTAAGTCAACCGTAGACCAGCTATCCTAGTAGCATGGACAAGAGCAGTCTTTAGGCTAGACTCTAGAGGGCGTGTTAAGCCAGCTGTTATACCATCACATATACCCCTTGAACACCAAGTGAAAGGACACCACACAAGTTGTTATGAAAATAAACAGTTATTTATTTAGAACACAACAACCCTGGACTCTTTATGAGGACAGGGTGCTAAGCACAATACAAAGCTCTTAAGAAAATACGCAAAGTTGCACAATTTACACAAATGCCCGAGGGGCGCGAAAAACCATATACTCTGAAAGTGGAATGCGAAATTACTAGCAGGTAAGTACTACTCTAATAGACTTTAGGATCGCTAGGACTGGACTACTGAACCTTCAGATTACTAGCAGGAGGCCTAGGGGGATCGGGTGCAGAGTGTGCACTCTCACGCGGGATGCGGGAAAAAGTCTATGGTTGCCAGAAATTACAAAGTTAGTGTTATCGGACGAATCCGACTAGGTAGAGCTGAAACGAAAAAGGATCTGGACCCTTGGATAGTGAGGCTATGCTGGGGCACCGAAATGCCGAGGTTACCTAGCCCAGGGGCTGCGGATGCATAGGTCTGGAAAGACGTCGGGAATCCTCGTTGCAGTCTATGGAGCCTGAAAGAAGAAGTTGCTGGCAGGCGACCAGTGTTGAAGTTCGAAGTGATCCAAGCCTGGATCGAAGATGGAAGACACCTGTAAGCAGAGGGGACCAAGTTCTGAATCACTAGCCAGTGATTAGCTGGGCACCAGGATGGCACAGGACGAAGTCACCTCGACCAGGTGAGTGGGCGACGCTGGGCTCTGCACTCTCACTGACCAGGAGGCGTTGTCGGCGACCAGGATGGAGGTGCGAGCTGTCCCACGATGGTATCTGCTGTCGACGTTGCTGGACCCAGGATTGGGGCAACAAGTCTTGGCAAATGCAAGCCCACGCGGTGGACTCAAAATGGCGTCTGGAGTGGACCAGGAGGGTCCGGGGTGCTCCTCTGT
The DNA here is from genome assembly GCF_964263255.1 of Lissotriton vulgaris. Taxonomy (NCBI): domain Eukaryota; kingdom Metazoa; phylum Chordata; class Amphibia; order Caudata; family Salamandridae; genus Lissotriton; species Lissotriton vulgaris. The sequence continues at coordinate 156,050 of NW_028248587.1, read as the reverse complement.
TGGAGGGGAGCAAGGGTCAGTCTGGAGCAACCAAACCAGCGGTGTTGTCGTCGGTGGGCGTCGTCAAGAGGGCCACAAGCCAGCAGGCAAGTAGCCGGACAACGCGGTGAGCAGCAAAGAGCAGAAGGGCCCCACGCAGATCTGGTGGATGCTGGGGGGCTGGACTTCGGTGCTGGAGCTGCTCAGGGTCAGGGCTTCTCGAACCCCAAAGCACTCACTCGAGGATCCCTCAGCGGTCGTGCTGGATAAGCGTCATGCAGTTCTGAAGATGGCCGGTCCCTCGAGGTCTCGTCGCACCCACGGATCTCAGCTGAGCTGAGGATGTGGGTAGAGGTCAGAGGTGCCAGGGAAGCCGGGTCTCGTCGTGCTGGTCGGTCGGATTCCGGAGGAAGGACGTGCAGCAAACCGCAGTGTTCTTAGATGGTGCCTGCGGGTGCAGGGTGACTACTCCTTAGTCACAAGGGAGAAATCTTGAGAAGAAGTCTTGAGTTCCTTTCGTGGAAAGTAGTTTCAGGATTCAAAGATGATCTAATTTGGAAGGGGGCCCGCTCCTATCTTTATACTAGTAAGGGGGCTGGCACGCGACTAGGTCCTGCCCATGGGTGGGACCAGGAAGGGGGGTGGTTACACCCCTCTCCCATGCCGGACTTTCCCCAGGTCAGGAGCTGGTGTGCCTCTGGAACTGGTTCTAGCCGGCCTATGCATAGTGAGCACCGGGGTGCCACTTGTAGTCACCTTCCTCTAAAGCCCTGCCTACCCAGGATACACAAAACCCTGTCTGGGATGGTGCTAGCACCGCCCCTGACAGGAAACCCTTTGTCCAAGCCTCCCTCGCTGGAAGGACTCCCAGCAGCAGGAGGTCAGACTTGTGTCTGTGGTGGCAGCATCCATTTTGTGATGCTGAGGCTTGAGTTAACTTTAACCGGGGTTCACAGTTACATACATGTCGTGTCCCTCTAGAAGGGTGGAATGCTAACCCCGTCGCCAGAATTGGCGAGGAGTTAGTATTCCAATTCGTATGACACCTTACTCGACATGTTTTGATAAAGCGATACCAGAGTTGGCATATAACTGCGAGGATTATAATGCACTTAAGAGTATATGGTATGCGTTATCATGGAACAGCTATTAGGACTTGGTTCCGCAAGCTGCAAACGGGCTCAGCTCATGCCAGAGCACCATCTCACATGATTCCAAGATTCCAAGCACTCTGCCTTCAGGATTGTCAAGGCCTGCCATAGGAGTGACTGATAGGAATCTATGTGTCCATTTTAGGGTTAGATATAGGTATACTATATCTAAAGCAAAGGGTGATTACACCACCTTGCCCCAGCTGTCGTGCAGCCAGTTGTGTCAGATTTAGATGGCCAGCCAGGGGTGGCATAATACATGCTGCAGCCCCTGGTAGGCCTCTTTAACCACATCCTGGGCCGACCGGTGGACTCAACGCTTCGGTTGGACAGGGCCCATAGGACGGGCCCGCCCAGGGCGGCCTCATCCCAACCGGCTGACATCTTGGTCTGCGTGCAGGACTTCCGCACGAAGGAGGAGATCCTTAGCAAAGCGCGCCAGATGGGAACCATCTCATATGGTGCCCATTCGCCGACTCTATATCAGGACCTCGCCTCCATCACCCTGGAGAAACGACGGTCATTCCGACCGATCACGGCAGAACTGCGACGCAACATCCCATATAGCTGGGGTCACCCCTTTCTCCTGGTGTTTAAGCTGGACAACAAGGTTCACCAGTTGCGGTCTTTCAGGGATGCATGCAAATTGCTAGGCCTCGAGGAACCGACGGAGGATGACGATCAGCCTGGAGGGGGAGCAAATGGCATGGACGGCCCTGGGCAGTGGAAACGGCAACGGCGACGACGAAGACTGAGGCGCCCGGCAGCGCAAGAGATCGAAGATGGTCGCCGCGCTGCGGTAGAAACCGTAGCGCTGGGACTGGCAACCTCCGACAGCGCATAACCAACGATGAGGTGGCACGAGGGCTTTTGATGAGACAGTGGGGATTGGGGCCGACTGAGTCTGCGGCGGGGGCGGAGGTATTGGACTCCGACACATTCCCCCGAAGGTGTCCCAACCTCCTCGTCTACAACTATGGACGTTGGACAGGACTATTTTTGGTATTCTTCAAGTTGGGGAAAGGGGAGGGAGGGTGGTCTCCTTGGCAGGTGGAGGCGTGGGGTGAGACTGTTTGCTTCTTTGGCCAGTCAGGAAAAGGGGGTTTCTGGACTGGGAGAGACCTTTCCCATTCATCTCTGGATGAAGGACTATCAATGTTGGCATCTTGGGATTGCGGGGGGGTGGGGGGCTGTCAAGGGTTTTGTTCATTGTGGGGAGGAGGGTGTTGTTGGTAAGGGGGAGGAACTCCGGATCCGAGTGAATGTTGGACTTAAAGGGTGTGGCGAATTCCGCAGATCTGAGGGTCCTGGGTGGCCGGGGCAGCTGCGAGACAGGGCTTGGCTGCTGTTTTGGCCACTGGAAGTTTTCTCAGAGAGCGTGTGGGGTATGACTCCTTATGCCTGCGACTGAGTTGAGTGTGCTCACGTTGTATGTGCGTGGGCACAGTCCGGTTAAGCGGCGAGCGGTGCTGTCCCTGCTGGAGAATTCAAAAGCAGATATCTGTCTCCTCCAGGAAACGCATTTGCTAACTAAGGATTGTCATAGGCTTAAATCCCGTCACTTTCCGACACAACTTTTCTCATCCACGACCACAAAGACTGCTGGGGTGGCGCTCCTGGTGTCAAAGCGATTTAAGGGGAAGCAGTTACACCGGGGGACAGAGGTTAAAGGGCGACTCCTATCCTGCAGGTTCTCACTGGGTGCTCACACCTTCACGGTGATTGCGGTTTATGCGCTAAATGAGGGGCAGGAGAAGTTCTTCCACCAAGTGCTTACTGAAGCAGCGGCGGCACCTGATAGACACGTTCTGGTTGGGGGGGGGGACCTCAATTTAGTTTTTGACAACCTACTTGACAGGTCAGCGCAGCGATCCACGCAGGCAGGCACTTTATCGGAGGGGGGACGGAACAGATTGTCAGAACTGGGTATGACGGACTTGTGGCGGTCCCTCCACCGGGCGACCGGGACTACACATATTACTCCAACGCCCACAAAACCTATGCGCGCCTAGATTATTTTCTAACATCCACTTCATTTAGAGCGCTGGCGTCAAGCGTTGAGATAAGAGCAGCAGCCCTTTCCGATCATGCACCACTCACAGCAGTGTTTACCTTCCCACCGGTGGGGCGCAGTGCCCGTTGCTGGAGACTGAGGGACACGCTGCTGCAGAGACAGGGGGTTGTGGCCAAGATCAAGGAAGCTATAGCTGAATACCTGGTACACAACACACCGACGGACACTTCACATGCAACACATTGGGCAGCACTCAAGGCAGTCATACGGGGCGAGTTCATTGCAATCGCGGCAGCAGAAAATGTGGAGAGGGCCCGTAAGAGAGACGAGCTCTCTGCCCGCACGAAGGAATTGGAGCAGGTACACCAGAGGACAGGGGCGCCGCGGGTGTGGAAACAGTTGTGAGTGGCACGTCAACAGTTAGCAGCACTAGATCAAGATAGAGCAGAATACGCAGTACTACGGGTACGACTTGCATACTACACGGGAGGCGACAGATGCGGGAGGCTGTTGGGTCGGGCACTCCGCGAACAGCAGCAGCGACACTCGGTGCAGGAAATGCACACGCAGGACGGAGTCACAGTGACGGAGGACTGAGCTATAGCGCAGGCATTTAGTGACTTTTATACCACACTATACGAGGGGGCTGCTCTGGATCCAGCGGACGGGGCGGCCTTCCTGGACTCGGTGTCCATACCGGCTTTATCGACGGAACAATCAGAACTCCTTGACAGGGAGATCCGTCCTGAAGAAGTCATTGCCGCGATCTCCCGCCTCAAGCTGGCCAAGGCGCCGGGACCGGATGGCTTCACCGCCGCCTTTTACAAAACATTCTGCCCCCAGGTTGCTCCGTTGTTGACTGCCCTCTTTAATTCCTTCTCGGAGCCCGGCGCCATCCCAAGAGATCTGATGAGTGCCATGATCTCGGTCATTCCCAAACCGGGGAAGGACCCAACGCAATGCGGGGCCTACCGCCCAATCTCGTTACTTAACGTAGATCTGAAGCTTTACACCAGTATACTGTCGAAGCGGCTGGGCCCACTTATGCCGGGTCTGATTGATCCGGACCAGGCCGGCTTTATACCGGAGCGCCAAACGGTCGACAACACAAAAAGAGCACTCCACTTAGTGGAACGGGCCTCCAGGTTGCCGGGAGAGTTCATGATGTTGGCAATTGATGCGGAGAAGGCCTTCGAACGTGTCCACTGGCCGTACTTGGAACAGGTGCTCATCAAGGCAGGGTTAGGCGCGAGATTTCGTACTGCTATACCTTCCCCACGGCGTTGGTTCGGGTGAATGGCTGCTCATCGCCCGTATTCCCCATCGAACGCGGAACTCGGCAGAGGTGTCCGCTCTCGCCCCTGCTCTTCGCGCTGTATATGGAACCCCTGGCGCAGGCCATGCGATTGCATCCGACCATTAAGGGGATTAAATTCGGGGCTTATATCCACACATTTAGCTTATACGCTGATGACGTCTTGCTTTCCTTTGCTTCTCCTGCGGCATCCCTGCCGGCCGGGGCGGCCATCCTGGATGCGTTTGCGAAGGCCTCTGGCTTTAAGGTGAACATGACGAAATCAGTAGCACTTGACCTTTCCTTGGAGGCACACACGCGGGCCTCCCTAGAAGCACAATTCCCCTTCCAATGGGCAGACGGTGCAGTCCCCTACCTGGGCATACAATTGGCGGCCACGCTACCAGAAACGGTGCGTCTCAACTATGCTAACCTTAGTCGCACTATCCGCGCGGAGGTCGGGCGGTGGCGGCACCTCCCACTATCTAGGCTGGGCCGAGTGGCAGCAGTAAAGATGACAATCCTGCCGCAAGTTTTATACCTTTTTCGGGCTAGCCCGCTCCGTCCCCCAGAGGGATGGATTCGCCGCACGCAATCGGAGCTGGCTCAGTTTGTGTGGAACGGGAAACGGCCCAGACTCAAGCTGAGGCTAGCGATGCTTCCCCCGGAGAATGGTGGGCTGGGCCTGCCGGATTTGCGTCACTATTTCCAGGCGACCCAACTCAGAACTCTAGTGGAATGGAGCAAATGGGAATCGGAGCGCTATTGGTTGTTCCAGGACCAAGCGGTCGAGGGGCGTCCACTCCAGGAGGTGCCTTTCCTGCGGCGACAACACCGGCCCCCTACCTATACGCCTCCTTCGTCACGAGGGTACCGCTAGAGGTATGGGATCGAACATGCGTCTTACACGACCTGACGACCTTCCCGTCTCCCCTCACACCCCTGTTAGAGAACCCTGACTTCGGCCCGGGTAGGGATGTCCAGGCCTTTGCGTGGTGGCGCCCAGCAGGATGCCGATGCCTCTTTCACATGTATTCAGGTGCGGGAGTGATGCCTTTTGAGGAATTCCGGAAGACCTATGACCTCCCGGAGGCTGAACGCCTTAGGTATCTACAGGTCCGACATTGGGCGCTTCAACCCCAGATCCGTGGAGACGCTACACGCAAGCTCAGTAAATATGAATACTGGCTTCTCTCGCGCACCACAGATAAGCGAATCATTTCAGACATACATCAGCTCCTCTTGGACAGATACTCGCGCGTTTATAATGCAGGACGGGCTAGATGGGAGAGAGAACTGGGGCGGACTCTGCGCAACAAAGAATGGGAGGACATTTACTACCGCGCCAGACACTCACGAGATGCGTGAGGTTTGGCACCTCACGCGAGATGCGTGAGATTCGGCATCTCACGCAAGATGCGTGAGGTTTGGCACCTCACGCGAGATGCGTGAGGTTTGGCACCTCACGCGAGATGCGTGAGGTTTGACACCTCACGCGAGGTGCGTGAGGTTTGGCACCTCACGCGAGATGCGTGAGGTTTAGCACCTCACGCGAGATGCGTGAGGTTTGGCCCCTCACTCTAGATGAGTGAGGTTTGGCACCTCACGTGAGATGCGTGAGGTTTGGCACCTCACGCGAGGTGCGTGAGGTTTGGCAGCTCACGCGAGATGCGTGAGGTTTGGCAGCTCACGCGAGATGCGTGAGGTTTGGCAGCTCACGCGAGATGCGTGAGGTTTGGCACCTCACGCGAGATGCGTGAGGTTCGGTACCTCACGCGAGATGCGTGAGGTTCGGTACCTCACGCGAGATGCGTGAGGTTTGGCCCCTCACTCGAGATGAGTGAGGTTTGGCACCTCACGCGAGATGCGTGAGGTTTGGCAGCTCACGCGAGATGCGTGAGGTTTGGCAGCTCACGCGAGATGCGTGAGGTTTGGCACCTCACGCGGGATGCGTGAGGTTTGGCACCTCACGCGAGATGCGTGAGGTTTAACACCTCACGCGAGATGCGTGAGGTTCGGTACCTCACGCAAGATGCGTGAGGTTTGGCCCCTCACTCGAGATGAGTGAGGTTTGGCACCTCACGCGAGATGCGTGAGGTTTGGCAGCTCACGCGAGATGCGTGAGGTTTGGCAGCTCACGCGAGATGCGTGAGGTTTGGCACCTCACGCGAGATGCGTGAGGTTTGGCAGCTCACGCGAGATGCGTGAGGTTTGGCACCTCACGCGGGATGCGTGAGGTTTGGCACCTCACGCGAGGTGCGTGAGGTTTGGCAGCTCACGCGAGATGCGTGGGGTTTGGCAGCTCACGCGAGATGCGTGAGGTTTGGCAGCTCACGCGAGATGCGTGAGGTTTGGCAGCTCACGCGAGATGCGCGAGGTTTGGCACCTCACGCGGGATGCGTGAGGTTTGGCACCTCACGCGAGATGCGTGAGGTTTAACACCTCACGCGAGATGCGTGAGGTTTGGCACCTCACGCGAGATGCGTGAGGTATGGCGCCTCACGCGAGATGCGTGAGGTTTGGCACTTCACGCGAGAAGCGTGAGGTTTGGCACCTCACGCGAGATGCGTGAGGTTCGGCACCTCACGCGAGAAGCGTGAGGTTCGGCACCTCACGCGAGATGCGTGAGGTTCGGCACCTTACGCGAGATGCGTGAGGTTCGGCATCTCACGCGAGATGCGTGAGGTCCGGCACCTCACGCGAGATGCGTGAGGTCCGGCACCTCACGCGAGATGCGTGAGGTTCGGCAACTCACGCGAGATGCGTGAGGTTCGGCACCTCACGCGAGATGTGTGAGGTTCGGCACCTCATTCCGCACTTTGCGGGAATTCAAGCGCTTCAGGGCACCTTAGGGCTCCTGGGGACATCGCGCTGCGGTGTTGGTAGCCGCCATCTTGGGTGAGTGAGGGAACCAGGGAGTGCCGAATTGCTGGCGCCATCTTGGTTGGGGGGCTATTGATCGCACTACAGGACTCTTGCGTATACGGCTATATATGATGGACGCCCCTAAAGCGTGCAGCGTAGGCGCGCAGCGGCCGCGCCGGCGGAGCGCCGGAGGTGCGCCAGAGGTAAGCCCGTTTGCGCCCGTTCGCGCACAGGACGCGCCGGGCGCCGAAAGTTCTGCCTCTCGGAACCAAGATGTAACTTCTTACTCTTATTCCCGCGATGAACTTTTACGCCTTAATCTCGGTTCACTCAGTAACCGAAAGTATAATATCACCAGTAAGCACCCAGTTGCCTTGTCCTGTGGCTTGTTGAATGTGAGATCTCTCATCAAACACTGTGAAGAAATTGCGTTACTTATCGAGTCTTACCACCTAGACGTACTCTTCATGACAGAGACTTGGACAACACCGACTAGCTCGGTGGAACTGGGGACAGCTTGTCCCCCTGGCTTCAAAATAATGCATGGGACAGAGTCGGCATTGGTGACTGTTCTCGATGACCTTCGAACGCGTGCCGACCAGGGTCGAGCAGCCTTTTTAGTGCTGCTCGACATGTCGGCCGCGTTCGACACGGTCAGCCATGCAATCCTGATCAGGAGACTGACGGAGGCTGGGGTGTCCGGCTTGGCCCTTGAATGGCTGGTGTCATATCTCGATCAAAGGCACCAGGTAGTTGCCCTGCCACCCTTTAAATCCAACCTCAGGAGGGATGGCCAGGGAGTACCCCAGGGCTCGGCCATCAGCTCCATTCTTTTAAATCTTTACCTCCGTCCCCTGATCACGCTGATTAAATCTTTTGGCATAACAGTCACCAACTACGCCGATGACACCCAACTTATCTTCTAGTTTGAGGGTAAGGACGGGGTGTCACAGGAGGTCTTCCATCGATGCATGAGCACCACGGCAGAATGGCTGGGTAACAACTCCCTACAATTTAACAGCTCGAAAACCGAGGTGCTACATTGCTCTATGGATCGGACCCCTAGACCCCTACCACAGGGTTTTTGGCCTCCTGATTTCCAAGGTACTAGTCTGCCTGCCGAATCGGTTCGGAATTTGGGGGTAATGTTTAGTTCCGACTTACAGCTGGACACATCAGTGAACAAAACGGTGGCCACTTGTATGGCATTACTTGGATCATTGCGAAAGATTCTACCCTTGCTCCCGGTACAGGCCAGACCAGAGGTAGTGCGGAGCATAATTTTAAGTCGTCTCGACTACTGCAACGCACTGCTGCTGGGGGCACCAGTTACTCTGCTAGGAAAACTCCAACAAGTACAGAATTTTGCTGCCAAACTGGCACTCTCGCGACGCCGCCTGGACTCTTCTGCCAAGGCACTTAGGGACCTCCATTGGTTGCCAATCTCTCAACGGGTGAACTTCAAAGCTTTGTGTTTGGTTTTTAGGGCTCTACACGGACAAGGCCCGTCTCCTCTGCAGGACCATTTCTCATGGTACATCCCTCCAAGACCACTCCCGTCAGCCTCGGCTTACTTGGTGGTAGTACCCAAGTTTCTGAGGTCCCGGATGGGTGGTCGGTCCTTCAGGTTTACCTCAGCGCGGCTGTGGAATTCTCTACCGCTAGGCCTGAGGGGCCTGGAAGATTTTTCTTCCTTTAAAAAAGCATTAAAGACCCATCTGTTCCCGAAAACAATGTAAATAGATTGGAAGCTGGAAACATCATGTATTGTGTCATAACAGTCTAACCGCCAGGATGCCCGTCGGGGGACAGTTATAGCGCTATAAAAGAACGCCTATACATAACATACATACATACATAATCGCATGTAAATTATACTTAAGTATTTAAATGTTGCCTGTCTCTGCCGGCTTCAGAGTGAGGGGGATTTCGTTAAGGAGGCGGGTTTCAGAGGGGTGAAGAAGAAGCTCTCTAGTCTGGGGGTTGAGGTGGTTTGTGTTGCGCCACGCGCCGGGACTCCTTTACCCTGTCACCCGGGATGCTCAGCTCATGCATGTGAGAAGTTGGCCTGATATGCAGTGCTCACTATTCTAGTGATCACTATGTATCAGTCCGAACAACCCTTATTGATGATTGGTTGTAAGTCAACCGTAGACCAGCTATCCTAGTAGCATGGACAAGAGCAGTCTTTAGGCTAGACTCTAGAGGGCGTGTTAAGCCAGCTGTTATACCATCACATATACCCCTTGAACACCAAGTGAAAGGACACCACACAAGTTGTTATGAAAATAAACAGTTATTTATTTAGAACACAACAACCCTGGACTCTTTATGAGGACAGGGTGCTAAGCACAATACAAAGCTCTTAAGAAAATACGCAAAGTTGCACAATTTACACAAATGCCCGAGGGGCGCGAAAAACCATATACTCTGAAAGTGGAATGCGAAATTACTAGCAGGTAAGTACTACTCTAATAGACTTTAGGATCGCTAGGACTGGACTACTGAACCTTCAGATTACTAGCAGGAGGCCTAGGGGGATCGGGTGCAGAGTGTGCACTCTCACGCGGGATGCGGGAAAAAGTCTATGGTTGCCAGAAATTACAAAGTTAGTGTTATCGGACGAATCCGACTAGGTAGAGCTGAAACGAAAAAGGATCTGGACCCTTGGATAGTGAGGCTATGCTGGGGCACCGAAATGCCGAGGTTACCTAGCCCAGGGGCTGCGGATGCATAGGTCTGGAAAGACGTCGGGAATCCTCGTTGCAGTCTATGGAGCCTGAAAGAAGAAGTTGCTGGCAGGCGACCAGTGTTGAAGTTCGAAGTGATCCAAGCCTGGATCGAAGATGGAAGACACCTGTAAGCAGAGGGGACCAAGTTCTGAATCACTAGCCAGTGATTAGCTGGGCACCAGGATGGCACAGGACGAAGTCACCTCGACCAGGTGAGTGGGCGACGCTGGGCTCTGCAGTCTCACTGACCAGGAGGCGTTGTCGGCGACCAGGATGGAGGTGCGAGCTGTCCCACGATGGTATCTGCTGTCGACGTTGCTGGACCCAGGATTGGGGCAACAAGTCTTGGCAAATGCAAGCCCACGCGGTGGACTCAAAATGGCGTCTGGAGTGGACCAGGAGGGTCCGGGGTGCTCCTCTGTTGGAGGGGAGCAAGGGTCAGTCTGGAGCAACCAGACCAGCGGTGTTGTCGTCGGTGGGCGTCGTCAAGAGGGCCACAAGCCAGCAGGCAAGTAGCCGGACAACGCGGTGAGCAGCAAAGAGCAGAAGGGCCCCACGCAGATCTGGTGGATGCTGGGGGGCTGGACTTCGGTGCTGGAGCTGCTCAGGGTCAGGGCTTCTCGAACCCCAAAGCACTCACTCGAGGATCCCTCAGCGGTCGTGCTGGATAAGCGTCATGCAGTTCTGAAGATGGCCGGTCCCTCGAGGTCTCGTCGCACCCACGGATCTCAGCTGAGCTGAGGATGTGGGTAGAGGTCAGAGGTGCCAGGGAAGCCGGGTCTCGTCGTGCTGGTCGGTCGGATTCCGGAGGAAGGACGTGCAGCAAACCGCAGTGTTCTTAGATGGTGCCTGCGGGTGCAGGGTGACTACTCCTTAGTCACAAGGGAGAAATCTTGAGAAGAAGTCTTGAGTTCCTTTCGTGGAAAGTAGTTTCAGGATTCAAAGATGATCTAATTTGGAAGGGGGCCCGCTCCTATCTTTATACTAGTAAGGGGGCTGGCACGCGACTAGGTCCTGCCCATGGGTGGGACCAGGAAGGGGGGTGGTTACACCCCTCTCCCATGCCGGACTTTCCCCAGGTCAGGAGCTGGTGTGCCTCTGGAACTGGTTCTAGCCGGCCTATGCATAGTGAGCACCGGGGTGCCACTTGTAGTCACCTTCCTCTAAAGCCCTGCCTACCCAGGATACACAAAACCCTGTCTGGGATGGTGCTAGCACCGCCCCTGACAGGAAACCCTTTGTCCAAGCCTCCCTCGCTGGAAGGACTCCCAGCAGCAGGAGGTCAGACTTGTGTCTGTGGTGGCAGCATCCATTTTGTGATGCTGAGGCTTGAGTTAACTTTAACCGGGGTTCACAGTTACATACATGTCGTGTCCCTCTAGAAGGGTGGAATGCTAACCCCGTCGCCAGAATTGGCGAGGAGTTAGTATTCCAATTCGTATGACACCTTACTCGACATGTTTTGATAAAGCGATACCAGAGTTGGCATATAACTGCGAGGATTATAATGCACTTAAGAGTATATGGTATGCGTTATCATGGAACAGCTATTAGGACTTGGTTCCGCAAGCTGCAAACGGGCTCAGCTCATGCCAGAGCACCATCTCACATGATTCCAAGATTCCAAGCACTCTGCCTTCAGGATTGTCAAGGCCTGCCATAGGAGTGACTGATAGGAATCTATGTGTCCATTTTAGGGTTAGATATAGGTATACTATATCTAAAGCAAAGGGTGATTGCACCACCTTGCCCCAGCTGTCGTGCAGCCAGTTGTGTCAGATTTAGATGGCCAGCCAGGGGTGGCATAATACATGCTGCAGCCCCTGGTAGGCCTCTTTAACCACATCCTGGGCCGACCGGTGGACTCAACGCTTCGGTTGGACAGGGCCCATAGGACGGGCCCGCCCAGGGCGGCCTCATCCCAACCGGCTGACATCTTGGTCTGCGTGCAGGACTTCCGCACGAAGGAGGAGATCCTTAGCAAAGCGCGCCAGATGGGAACCATCTCATATGGTGCCCATTCGCCGACTCTATATCAGGACCTCGCCTCCATCACCCTGGAGAAACGACGGTCATTCCGACCGATCACGGCAGAACTGCGACGCAACATCCCATATAGCTGGGGTCACCCCTTTCTCCTGGTGTTTAAGCTGGACAACAAGGTTCACCAGTTGCGGTCTTTCAGGGATGCATGCAAATTGCTAGGCCTCGAGGAACCGACGGAGGATGACGATCAGCCTGGAGGGGGAGCAAATGGCATGGACGGCCCTGGGCAGTGGAAACGGCAACGGCGACGACGAAGACTGAGGCGCCCGGCAGCGCAAGAGATCGAAGATGGTCGCCGCGCTGCGGTAGAAACCGTAGCGCTGGGACTGGCAACCTCCGACAGCGCATAACCAACGATGAGGTGGCACGAGGGCTTTTGATGAGACAGTGGGGATTGGGGCCGACTGAGTCTGCGGCGGGGGCGGAGGTATTGGACTCCGACACATTCCCCCGAAGGTGTCCCAACCTCCTCGTCTACAACTATGGACGTTGGACAGGACTATTTTTGGTATTCTTCAAGTTGGGGAAAGGGGAGGGAGGGTGGTCTCCTTGGCAGGTGGAGGCGTGGGGTGAGACTGTTTGCTTCTTTGGCCAGTCAGGAAAAGGGGGTTTCTGGACTGGGAGAGACCTTTCCCATTCATCTCTGGATGAAGGACTATCAATGTTGGCATCTTGGGATTGCGGGGGGGTGGGGGGCTGTCAAGGGTTTTGTTCATTGTGGGGAGGAGGGTGTTGTTGGTAAGGGGGAGGAACTCCGGATCCGAGTGAATGTTGGACTTAAAGGGTGTGGCGAATTCCGCAGATCTGAGGGTCCTGGGTGGCCGGGGCAGCTGCGAGACAGGGCTTGGCTGCTGTTTTGGCCACTGGAAGTTTTCTCAGAGAGCGTGTGGGGTATGACTCCTTATGCCTGCGACTGAGTTGAGTGTGCTCACGTTGTATGTGCGTGGGCACAGTCCGGTTAAGCGGCGAGCGGTGCTGTCCCTGCTGGAGAATTCAAAAGCAGATATCTGTCTCCTCCAGGAAACGCATTTGCTAACTAAGGATTGTCATAGGCTTAAATCCCGTCACTTTCCGACACAACTTTTCTCATCCACGACCACAAAGACTGCTGGGGTGGCGCTCCTGGTGTCAAAGCGATTTAAGGGGAAGCAGTTACACCGGGGGACAGAGGTTAAAGGGCGACTCCTATCCTGCAGGTTCTCACTGGGTGCTCACACCTTCACGGTGATTGCGGTTTATGCGCTAAATGAGGGGCAGGAGAAGTTCTTCCACCAAGTGCTTACTGAAGCAGCGGCGGCACCTGATAGACACGTTCTGGTTGGGGGGGGGACCTCAATTTAGTTTTTGACAACCTACTTGACAGGTCAGCGCAGCGATCCACGCAGGCAGGCACTTTATCGGAGGGGGGACGGAACAGATTGTCAGAACTGGGTATGACGGACTTGTGGCGGTCCCTCCACCGGGCGACCGGGACTACACATATTACTCCAACGCCCACAAAACCTATGCGCGCCTAGATTATTTTCTAACATCCACTTCATTTAGAGCGCTGGCGTCAAGCGTTGAGATAAGAGCAGCAGCCCTTTCCGATCATGCACCACTCACAGCAGTGTTTACCTTCCCACCGGTGGGGCGCAGTGCCCGTTGCTGGAGACTGAGGGACACGCTGCTGCAGAGACAGGGGGTTGTGGCCAAGATCAAGGAAGCTATAGCTGAATACCTGGTACACAACACACCGACGGACACTTCACATGCAACACATTGGGCAGCACTCAAGGCAGTCATACGGGGCGAGTTCATTGCAATCGCGGCAGCAGAAAATGTGGAGAGGGCCCGTAAGAGAGACGAGCTCTCTGCCCGCACGAAGGAATTGGAGCAGGTACACCAGAGGACAGGGGCGCCGCGGGTGTGGAAACAGTTGTGAGTGGCACGTCAACAGTTAGCAGCACTAGATCAAGATAGAGCAGAATACGCAGTACTACGGGTACGACTTGCATACTACACGGGAGGCGACAGATGCGGGAGGCTGTTGGGTCGGGCACTCCGCGAACAGCAGCAGCGACACTCGGTGCAGGAAATGCACACGCAGGACGGAGTCACAGTGACGGAGGACTGAGCTATAGCGCAGGCATTTAGTGACTTTTATACCACACTATACGAGGGGGCTGCTCTGGATCCAGCGGACGGGGCGGCCTTCCTGGACTCGGTGTCCATACCGGCTTTATCGACGGAACAATCAGAACTCCTTGACAGGGAGATCCGTCCTGAAGAAGTCATTGCCGCGATCTCCCGCCTCAAGCTGGCCAAGGCGCCGGGACCGGATGGCTTCACCGCCGCCTTTTACAAAACATTCTGCCCCCAGGTTGCTCCGTTGTTGACTGCCCTCTTTAATTCCTTCTCGGAGCCCGGCGCCATCCCAAGAGATCTGATGAGTGCCATGATCTCGGTCATTCCCAAACCGGGGAAGGACCCAACGCAATGCGGGGCCTACCGCCCAATCTCGTTACTTAACGTAGATCTGAAGCTTTACACCAGTATACTGTCGAAGCGGCTGGGCCCACTTATGCCGGGTCTGATTGATCCGGACCAGGCCGGCTTTATACCGGAGCGCCAAACGGTCGACAACACAAAAAGAGCACTCCACTTAGTGGAACGGGCCTCCAGGTTGCCGGGAGAGTTCATGATGTTGGCAATTGATGCGGAGAAGGCCTTCGAACGTGTCCACTGGCCGTACTTGGAACAGGTGCTCATCAAGGCAGGGTTAGGCGCGAGATTTCGTACTGCTATACCTTCCCCACGGCGTTGGTTCGGGTGAATGGCTGCTCATCGCCCGTATTCCCCATCGAACGCGGAACTCGGCAGGGGTGTCCGCTCTCGCCCCTGCTCTTCGCGCTGTATATGGAACCCCTGGCGCAGGCCATGCGATTGCATCCGACCATTAAGGGGATTAAATTCGGGGCTTATATCCACACATTTAGCTTATACGCTGATGACGTCTTGCTTTCCTTTGCTTCTCCTGCGGCATCCCTGCCGGCCGGGGCGGCCATCCTGGATGCGTTTGCGAAGGCCTCTGGCTTTAAGGTGAACATGACGAAATCAGTAGCACTTGACCTTTCCTTGGAGGCACACACGCGGGCCTCCCTAGAAGCACAATTCCCCTTCCAATGGGCAGACGGTGCAGTCCCCTACCTGGGCATACAATTGGCGGCCACGCTACCAGAAACGGTGCGTCTCAACTATGCTAACCTTAGTCGCACTATCCGCGCGGAGGTCGGGCGGTGGCGGCACCTCCCACTATCTAGGCTGGGCCGAGTGGCAGCAGTAAAGATGACAATCCTGCCGCAAGTTTTATACCTTTTTCGGGCTAGCCCGCTCCGTCCCCCAGAGGGATGGATTCGCCGCACGCAATCGGAGCTGGCTCAGTTTGTGTGGAACGGGAAACGGCCCAGACTCAAGCTGAGGCTAGCGATGCTTCCCCCGGAGAATGGTGGGCTGGGCCTGCCGGATTTGCGTCACTATTTCCAGGCGACCCAACTCAGAACTCTAGTGGAATGGAGCAAATGGGAATCGGAGCGCTATTGGTTGTTCCAGGACCAAGCGGTCGAGGGGCGTCCACTCCAGGAGGTGCCTTTCCTGCGGCGACAACACCGGCCCCCTACCTATACGCCTCCTTCGTCACGAGGGTACCGCTAGAGGTATGGGATCGAACATGCGTCTTACACGACCTGACGACCTTCCCGTCTCCCCTCACACCCCTGTTAGAGAACCCTGACTTCGGCCCGGGTAGGGATGTCCAGGCCTTTGCGTGGTGGCGCCCAGCAGGATGCCGATGCCTCTTTCACATGTATTCAGGTGCGGGAGTGATGCCTTTTGAGGAATTCCGGAAGACCTATGACCTCCCGGAGGCTGAACGCCTTAGGTATCTACAGGTCCGACATTGGGCGCTTCAACCCCAGATCCGTGGAGACGCTACACGCAAGCTCAGTAAATATGAATACTGGCTTCTCTCGCGCACCACAGATAAGCGAATCATTTCAGACATACATCAGCTCCTCTTGGACAGATACTCGCGCGTTTATAATGCAGGACGGGCTAGATGGGAGAGGGAACTGGGGCGGACTCTGCGCAACAAAGAATGGGAGGACATTTACTACCGCGCCAGACACTCACGAGATGCGTGAGGTTTGGCACCTCACGCGAGATGCGTGAGATTCGGCATCTCACGCAAGATGCGTGAGGTTTGGCACCTCACGCGAGATGCGTGAGGTTTGGCACCTCACGCGAGATGCGTGAGGTTTGACACCTCACGCGAGGTGCGTGAGGTTTGGCACCTCACGCGAGATGCGTGAGGTTTAGCACCTCACGCGAGATGCGTGAGGTTTGGCCCCTCACTCTAGATGAGTGAGGTTTGGCACCTCACGTGAGATGCGTGAGGTTTGGCACCTCACGCGAGGTGCGTGAGGTTTGGCAGCTCACGCGAGATGCGTGAGGTTTGGCAGCTCACGCGAGATGCGTGAGGTTTGGCAGCTCACGCGAGATGCGTGAGGTTTGGCACCTCACGCGAGATGCGTGAGGTTCGGTACCTCACGCGAGATGCGTGAGGTTTGGCCCCTCACTCGAGATGAGTGAGGTTTGGCACCTCACGCGAGATGCGTGAGGTTTGGCAGCTCACGCGAGATGCGTGAGGTTTGGCAGCTCACGCGAGATGCGTGAGGTTTGGCACCTCACGCGGGATGCGTGAGGTTTGGCACCTCACGCGAGATGCGTGAGGTTTAACACCTCACGCGAGATGCGTGAGGTTCGGTACCTCACGCAAGATGCGTGAGGTTTGGCCCCTCACTCGAGATGAGTGAGGTTTGGCACCTCACGCGGGATGCGTGAGGTTTGGCACCTCACGCGAGGTGCGTGAGGTTTGGCAGCTCACGCGAGATGCGTGAGGTTTGGCAGCTCACGCGAGATGCGTGAGGTTTGGCAGCTCACGCGAGATGCGTGAGGTTTGGCAGCTCACGCGAGATGCGCGAGGTTTGGCACCTCACGCGGGATGCGTGAGGTTTGGCACCTCACGCGAGATGCCTGAGGTTTAACACCTCACGCGAGATGCGTGAGGTTTGGCACCTCACGCGAGATGCGTGAGGTATGGCGCCTCACGCGAGATGCGTGAGGTTTGGCACTTCACGCGAGAAGCGTGAGGTTTGGCACCTCACGCGAGATGCGTGAGGTTCGGCACCTCACGCGAGAAGCGTGAGGTTCGGCACCTCACGCGAGATGCGTGAGGTTCGGCACCTTACGCGAGATGCGGGAGGTTCGGCATCTCACGCGAGATGCGTGAGGTCCGGCACCTCACGCGAGATGCGTGAGGTCCGGCACCTCACGCGAGATGCGTGAGGTTCGGCAACTCACGCGAGATGCGTGAGGTTCGGCACCTCACGCGAGATGTGTGAGGTTCGGCACCTCATTCCGCACTTTGCGGGAATTCAAGCGCTTCAGGGCACCTTAGGGCTCCTGGGGACATCGCGCTGCGGTGTTGGTAGCCGCCATCTTGGGTGAGTGAGGGAACCAGGGAGTGCCGAATTGCTGGCGCCATCTTGGTTGGGGGGCTATTGATCGCACTACAGGACTCTTGCGTATACGGCTATATATGATGGACGCCCCTAAAGCGTGCAGCGTAGGCGCGCAGCGGCCGCGCCGGCGGAGCGCCGGAGGTGCGCCAGAGGTAAGCCCGTTTGCGCCCGTTCGCGCACAGGACGCGCCGGGCGCCGAAAGTTCTGCCTCTCGGAACCAAGATGTAACTTCTTACTCTTATTCCCGCGATGAACTTTTACGCCTTAATCTCGGTTCACTCAGTAACCGAAAGTATAATATCACCAGTAAGCACCCAGTTGCCTTGTCCTGTGGCTTGTTGAATGTGAGATCTCTCATCAAACACTGTGAAGAAATTGCGTTACTTATCGAGTCTTACCACCTAGACGTACTCTTCATGACAGAGACTTGGACAACACCGACTAGCTCGGTGGAACTGGGGACAGCTTGTCCCCCTGGCTTCAAAATAATGCATGGGACAGAGTCGGCATTGGTGACTGTTCTCGATGACCTTCGAACGCGTGCCGACCAGGGTCGAGCAGCCTTTTTAGTGCTGCTCGACATGTCGGCCGCGTTCGACACGGTCAGCCATGCAATCCTGATCAGGAGACTGACGGAGGCTGGGGTGTCCGGCTTGGCCCTTGAATGGCTGGTGTCATATCTCGATCAAAGGCACCAGGTAGTTGCCCTGCCACCCTTTAAATCCAACCTCAGGAGGGATGGCCAGGGAGTACCCCAGGGCTCGGCCATCAGCTCCATTCTTTTAAATCTTTACCTCCGTCCCCTGATCACGCTGATTAAATCTTTTGGCATAACAGTCACCAACTACGCCGATGACACCCAACTTATCTTCTAGTTTGAGGGTAAGGACGGGGTGTCACAGGAGGTCTTCCATCGATGCATGAGCACCACGGCAGAATGGCTGGGTAACAACTCCCTACAATTTAACAGCTCGAAAACCGAGGTGCTACATTGCTCTATGGATCGGACCCCTAGACCCCTACCACAGGGTTTTTGGCCTCCTGATTTCCAAGGTACTAGTCTGCCTGCCGAATCGGTTCGGAATTTGGGGGTAATGTTTAGTTCCGACTTACAGCTGGACACATCAGTGAACAAAACGGTGGCCACTTGTATGGCATTACTTGGATCATTGCGAAAGATTCTACCCTTGCTCCCGGTACAGGCCAGACCAGAGGTAGTGCGGAGCATAATTTTAAGTCGTCTCGACTACTGCAACGCACTGCTGCTGGGGGCACCAGTTACTCTGCTAGGAAAACTCCAACAAGTACAGAATTTTGCTGCCAAACTGGCACTCTCGCGACGCCGCCTGGACTCTTCTGCCAAGGCACTTAGGGACCTCCATTGGTTGCCAATCTCTCAACGGGTGAACTTCAAAGCTTTGTGTTTGGTTTTTAGGGCTCTACACGGACAAGGCCCGTCTCCTCTGCAGGACCATTTCTCATGGTACATCCCTCCAAGACCACTCCCGTCAGCCTCGGCTTACTTGGTGGTAGTACCCAAGTTTCTGAGGTCCCGGATGGGTGGTCGGTCCTTCAGGTTTACCTCAGCGCGGCTGTGGAATTCTCTACCGCTAGGCCTGAGGGGCCTGGAAGATTTTTCTTCCTTTAAAAAAGCATTAAAGACCCATCTGTTCCCGAAAACAATGTAAATAGATTGGAAGCTGGAAACATCATGTATTGTGTCATAACAGTCTAACCGCCAGGATGCCCGTCGGGGGACAGTTATAGCGCTATAAAAGAACGCCTATACATAACATACATACATACATAATCGCATGTAAATTATACTTAAGTATTTAAATGTTGCCTGTCTCTGCCGGCTTCAGAGTGAGGGGGATTTCGTTAAGGAGGCGGGTTTCAGAGGGGTGAAGAAGAAGCTCTCTAGTCTGGGGGTTGAGGTGGTTTGTGTTGCGCCACGCGCCGGGACTCCTTTACCCTGTCACCCGGGATGCTCAGCTCATGCATGTGAGAAGTTGGCCTGATATGCAGTGCTCACTATTCTAGTGATCACTATGTATCAGTCCGAACAACCCTTATTGATGATTGGTTGTAAGTCAACCGTAGACCAGCTATCCTAGTAGCATGGACAAGAGCAGTCTTTAGGCTAGACTCTAGAGGGCGTGTTAAGCCAGCTGTTATACCATCACATATACCCCTTGAACACCAAGTGAAAGGACACCACACAAGTTGTTATGAAAATAAACAGTTATTTATTTAGAACACAACAACCCTGGACTCTTTATGAGGACAGGGTGCTAAGCACAATACAAAGCTCTTAAGAAAATACGCAAAGTTGCACAATTTACACAAATGCCCGAGGGGCGCGAAAAACCATATACTCTGAAAGTGGAATGCGAAATTACTAGCAGGTAAGTACTACTCTAATAGACTTTAGGATCGCTAGGACTGGACTACTGAACCTTCAGATTACTAGCAGGAGGCCTAGGGGGATCGGGTGCAGAGTGTGCACTCTCACGCGGGATGCGGGAAAAAGTCTATGGTTGCCAGAAATTACAAAGTTAGTGTTATCGGACGAATCCGACTAGGTAGAGCTGAAACGAAAAAGGATCTGGACCCTTGGATAGTGAGGCTATGCTGGGGCACCGAAATGCCGAGGTTACCTAGCCCAGGGGCTGCGGATGCATAGGTCTGGAAAGACGTCGGGAATCCTCGTTGCAGTCTATGGAGCCTGAAAGAAGAAGTTGCTGGCAGGCGACCAGTGTTGAAGTTCGAAGTGATCCAAGCCTGGATCGAAGATGGAAGACACCTGTAAGCAGAGGGGACCAAGTTCTGAATCACTAGCCAGTGATTAGCTGGGCACCAGGATGGCACAGGACGAAGTCACCTCGACCAGGTGAGTGGGCGACGCTGGGCTCTGCAGTCTCACTGACCAGGAGGCGTTGTCGGCGACCAGGATGGAGGTGCGAGCTGTCCCACGATGGTATCTGCTGTCGACGTTGCTGGACCCAGGATTGGGGCAACAAGTCTTGGCAAATGCAAGCCCACGCGGTGGACTCAAAATGGCGTCTGGAGTGGACCAGGAGGGTCCGGGGTGCTCCTCTGTTGGAGGGGAGCAAGGGTCAGTCTGGAGCAACCAGACCAGCGGTGTTGTCGTCGGTGGGCGTCGTCAAGAGGGCCACAAGCCAGCAGGCAAGTAGCCGGACAACGCGGTGAGCAGCAAAGAGCAGAAGGGCCCCACGCAGATCTGGTGGATGCTGGGGGGCTGGACTTCGGTGCTGGAGCTGCTCAGGGTCAGGGCTTCTCGAACCCCAAAGCACTCACTCGAGGATCCCTCAGCGGTCGTGCTGGATAAGCGTCATGCAGTTCTGAAGATGGCCGGTCCCTCGAGGTCTCGTCGCACCCACGGATCTCAGCTGAGCTGAGGATGTGGGTAGAGGTCAGAGGTGCCAGGGAAGCCGGGTCTCGTCGTGCTGGTCGGTCGGATTCCGGAGGAAGGACGTGCAGCAAACCGCAGTGTTCTTAGATGGTGCCTGCGGGTGCAGGGTGACTACTCCTTAGTCACAAGGGAGAAATCTTGAGAAGAAGTCTTGAGTTCCTTTCGTGGAAAGTAGTTTCAGGATTCAAAGATGATCTAATTTGGAAGGGGGCCCGCTCCTATCTTTATACTAGTAAGGGGGCTGGCACGCGACTAGGTCCTGCCCATGGGTGGGACCAGGAAGGGGGGTGGTTACACCCCTCTCCCATGCCGGACTTTCCCCAGGTCAGGAGCTGGTGTGCCTCTGGAACTGGTTCTAGCCGGCCTATGCATAGTGAGCACCGGGGTGCCACTTGTAGTCACCTTCCTCTAAAGCCCTGCCTACCCAGGATACACAAAACCCTGTCTGGGATGGTGCTAGCACCGCCCCTGACAGGAAACCCTTTGTCCAAGCCTCCCTCGCTGGAAGGACTCCCAGCAGCAGGAGGTCAGACTTGTGTCTGTGGTGGCAGCATCCATTTTGTGATGCTGAGGCTTGAGTTAACTTTAACCGGGGTTCACAGTTACATACATGTCGTGTCCCTCTAGAAGGGTGGAATGCTAACCCCGTCGCCAGAATTGGCGAGGAGTTAGTATTCCAATTCGTATGACACCTTACTCGACATGTTTTGATAAAGCGATACCAGAGTTGGCATATAACTGCGAGGATTATAATGCACTTAAGAGTATATGGTATGCGTTATCATGGAACAGCTATTAGGACTTGGTTCCGCAAGCTGCAAACGGGCTCAGCTCATGCCAGAGCACCATCTCACATGATTCCAAGATTCCAAGCACTCTGCCTTCAGGATTGTCAAGGCCTGCCATAGGAGTGACTGATAGGAATCTATGTGTCCATTTTAGGGTTAGATATAGGTATACTATATCTAAAGCAAAGGGTGATTACACCACCTTGCCCCAGCTGTCGTGCAGCCAGTTGTGTCAGATTTAGATGGCCAGCCAGGGGTGGCATAATACATGCTGCAGCCCCTGGTAGGCCTCTTTAACCACATCCTGGGCCGACCGGTGGACTCAACGCTTCGGTTGGACAGGGCCCATAGGACGGGCCCGCCCAGGGCGGCCTCATCCCAACCGGCTGACATCTTGGTCTGCGTGCAGGACTTCCGCACGAAGGAGGAGATCCTTAGCAAAGCGCGCCAGATGGGAACCATCTCATATGGTGCCCATTCGCCGACTCTATATCAGGACCTCGCCTCCATCACCCTGGAGAAACGACGGTCATTCCGACCGATCACGGCAGAACTGCGACGCAACATCCCATATAGCTGGGGTCACCCCTTTCTCCTGGTGTTTAAGCTGGACAACAAGGTTCACCAGTTGCGGTCTTTCAGGGATGCATGCAAATTGCTAGGCCTCGAGGAACCGACGGAGGATGACGATCAGCCTGGAGGGGGAGCAAATGGCATGGACGGCCCTGGGCAGTGGAAACGGCAACGGCGACGACAAAGACTGAGGCGCCCGGCAGCGCAAGAGATCGAAGATGGTCGCCGCGCTGCGGTAGAAACCGTAGCGCTGGGACTGGCAACCTCCGACAGCGCATAACCAACGATGAGGTGGCACGAGGGCTTTTGATGAGACAGTGGGGATTGGGGCCGACTGAGTCTGCGGCGGGGGCGGAGGTATTGGACTCCGACACATTCCCCCGAAGGTGTCCCAACCTCCTCGTCTACAACTATGGACGTTGGACAGGACTATTTTTGGTATTCTTCAAGTTGGGGAAAGGGGAGGGAGGGTGGTCTCCTTGGCAGGTGGAGGCGTGGGGTGAGACTGTTTGCTTCTTTGGCCAGTCAGGAAAAGGGGGTTTCTGGACTGGGAGAGACCTTTCCCATTCATCTCTGGATGAAGGACTATCAATGTTGGCATCTTGGGATTGCGGGGGGGTGGGGGGCTGTCAAGGGTTTTGTTCATTGTGGGGAGGAGGGTGTTGTTGGTAAGGGGGAGGAACTCCGGATCCGAGTGAATGTTGGACTTAAAGGGTGTGGCGAATTCCGCAGATCTGAGGGTCCTGGGTGGCCGGGGCAGCTGCGAGACAGGGCTTGGCTGCTGTTTTGGCCACTGGAAGTTTTCTCAGAGAGCGTGTGGGGTATGACTCCTTATGCCTGCGACTGAGTTGAGTGTGCTCACGTTGTATGTGCGTGGGCACAGTCCGGTTAAGCGGCGAGCGGTGCTGTCCCTGCTGGAGAATTCAAAAGCAGATATCTGTCTCCTCCAGGAAACGCATTTGCTAACTAAGGATTGTCATAGGCTTAAATCCCGTCACTTTCCGACACAACTTTTCTCATCCACGACCACAAAGACTGCTGGGGTGGCGCTCCTGGTGTCAAAGCGATTTAAGGGGAAGCAGTTACACCGGGGGACAGAGGTTAAAGGGCGACTCCTATCCTGCAGGTTCTCACTGGGTGCTCACACCTTCACGGTGATTGCGGTTTATGCGCTAAATGAGGGGCAGGAGAAGTTCTTCCACCAAGTGCTTACTGAAGCAGCGGCGGCACCTGATAGACACGTTCTGGTTGGGGGGGGGACCTCAATTTAGTTTTTGACAACCTACTTGACAGGTCAGCGCAGCGATCCACGCAGGCAGGCACTTTATCGGAGGGGGGACGGAACAGATTGTCAGAACTGGGTATGACGGACTTGTGGCGGTCCCTCCACCGGGCGACCGGGACTACACATATTACTCCAACGCCCACAAAACCTATGCGCGCCTAGATTATTTTCTAACATCCACTTCATTTAGAGCGCTGGCGTCAAGCGTTGAGATAAGAGCAGCAGCCCTTTCCGATCATGCACCACTCACAGCAGTGTTTACCTTCCCACCGGTGGGGCGCAGTGCCCGTTGCTGGAGACTGAGGGACACGCTGCTGCAGAGACAGGGGGTTGTGGCCAAGATCAAGGAAGCTATAGCTGAATACCTGGTACACAACACACCGACGGACACTTCACATGCAACACATTGGGCAGCACTCAAGGCAGTCATACGGGGCGAGTTCATTGCAATCGCGGCAGCAGAAAATGTGGAGAGGGTCCGTAAGAGAGACGAGCTCTCTGCCCGCACGAAGGAATTGGAGCAGGTACACCAGAGGACAGGGGCGCCGCGGGTGTGGAAACAGTTGTGAGTGGCACGTCAACAGTTAGCAGCACTAGATCAAGATAGAGCAGAATACGCAGTACTACGGGTACGACTTGCATACTACACGGGAGGCGACAGATGCGGGAGGCTGTTGGGTCGGGCACTCCGCGAACAGCAGCAGCGACACTCGGTGCAGGAAATGCACACGCAGGACGGAGTCACAGTGACGGAGGACTGAGCTATAGCGCAGGCATTTAGTGACTTTTATACCACACTATACGAGGGGGCTGCTCTGGATCCAGCGGACGGGGCGGCCTTCCTGGACTCGGTGTCCATACCGGCTTTATCGACGGAACAATCAGAACTCCTTGACAGGGAGATCCGTCCTGAAGAAGTCATTGCCGCGATCTCCCGCCTCAAGCTGGCCAAGGCGCCGGGACCGGATGGCTTCACCGCCGCCTTTTACAAAACATTCTGCCCCCAGGTTGCTCCGTTGTTGACTGCCCTCTTTAATTCCTTCTCGGAGCCCGGCGCCATCCCAAGAGATCTGATGAGTGCCATGATCTCGGTCATTCCCAAACCGGGGAAGGACCCAACGCAATGCGGGGCCTACCGCCCAATCTCGTTACTTAACGTAGATCTGAAGCTTTACACCAGTATACTGTCGAAGCGGCTGGGCCCACTTATGCCGGGTCTGATTGATCCGGACCAGGCCGGCTTTATACCGGAGCGCCAAACGGTCGACAACACAAAAAGAGCACTCCACTTAGTGGAACGGGCCTCCAGGTTGCCGGGAGAGTTCATGATGTTGGCAATTGATGCGGAGAAGGCCTTCGAACGTGTCCACTGGCCGTACTTGGAACAGGTGCTCATCAAGGCAGGGTTAGGCGCGAGATTTCGTACTGCTATACCTTCCCCACGGCGTTGGTTCGGGTGAATGGCTGCTCATCGCCCGTATTCCCCATCGAACGCGGAACTCGGCAGGGGTGTCCGCTCTCGCCCCTGCTCTTCGCGCTGTATATGGAACCCCTGGCGCAGGCCATGCGATTGCATCCGACCATTAAGGGGATTAAATTCGGGGCTTATATCCACACATTTAGCTTATACGCTGATGACGTCTTGCTTTCCTTTGCTTCTCCTGCGGCATCCCTGCCGGCCGGGGCGGCCATCCTGGATGCGTTTGCGAAGGCCTCTGGCTTTAAGGTGAACATGACGAAATCAGTAGCACTTGACCTTTCCTTGGAGGCACACACGCGGGCCTCCCTAGAAGCACAATTCCCCTTCCAATGGGCAGACGGTGCAGTCCCCTACCTGGGCATACAATTGGCGGCCACGCTACCAGAAACGGTGCGTCTCAACTATGCTAACCTTAGTCGCACTATCCGCGCGGAGGTCGGGCGGTGGCGGCACCTCCCACTATCTAGGCTGGGCCGAGTGGCAGCAGTAAAGATGACAATCCTGCCGCAAGTTTTATACCTTTTTCGGGCTAGCCCCCTCCGTCCCCCAGAGGGATGGATTCGCCGCACGCAATCGGAGCTGGCTCAGTTTGTGTGGAACGGGAAACGGCCCAGACTCAAGCTGAGGCTAGCGATGCTTCCCCCGGAGAATGGTGGGCTGGGCCTGCCGGATTTGCGTCACTATTTCCAGGCGACCCAACTCAGAACTCTAGTGGAATGGAGCAAATGGGAATCGGAGCGCTATTGGTTGTTCCAGGACCAAGCGGTCGAGGGGCGTCCACTCCAGGAGGTGCCTTTCCTGCGGCGACAACACCGGCCCCCTACCTATACGCCTCCTTCGTCACGAGGGTACCGCTAGAGGTATGGGATCGAACATGCGTCTTACACGACCTGACGACCTTCCCGTCTCCCCTCACACCCCTGTTAGAGAACCCTGACTTCGGCCCGGGTAGGGATGTCCAGGCCTTTGCGTGGTGGCGCCCAGCAGGATGCCGATGCCTCTTTCACATGTATTCAGGTGCGGGAGTGATGCCTTTTGAGGAATTCCGGAAGACCTATGACCTCCCGGAGGCTGAACGCCTTAGGTATCTACAGGTCCGACATTGGGCGCTTCAACCCCAGATCCGTGGAGACGCTACACGCAAGCTCAGTAAATATGAATACTGGCTTCTCTCGCGCACCACAGATAAGCGAATCATTTCAGACATACATCAGCTCCTCTTGGACAGATACTCGCGCGTTTATAATGCAGGACGGGCTAGATGGGAGAGGGAACTGGGGCGGACTCTGCGCAACAAAGAATGGGAGGACATTTACTACCGCGCCAGACACTCACGAGATGCGTGAGGTTTGGCACCTCACGCGAGATGCGTGAGATTCGGCATCTCACGCAAGATGCGTGAGGTTTGGCACCTCACGCGAGATGCGTGAGGTTTGGCACCTCACGCGAGATGCGTGAGGTTTGACACCTCACGCGAGGTGCGTGAGGTTTGGCACCTCACGCGAGATGCGTGAGGTTTAGCACCTCACGCGAGATGCGTGAGGTTTGGCCCCTCACTCTAGATGAGTGAGGTTTGGCACCTCACGTGAGATGCGTGAGGTTTGGCACCTCACGCGAGGTGCGTGAGGTTTGGCAGCTCACGCGAGATGCGTGAGGTTTGGCAGCTCACGCGAGATGCGTGAGGTTTGGCAGCTCACGCGAGATGCGTGAGGTTTGGCACCTCACGCGAGATGCGTGAGGTTCGGTACCTCACGCGAGATGCGTGAGGTTTGGCCCCTCACTCGAGATGAGTGAGGTTTGGCACCTCACGCGAGATGCGTGAGGTTTGGCAGCTCACGCGAGATGCGTGAGGTTTGGCAGCTCACGCGAGATGCGTGAGGTTTGGCACCTCACGCGGGATGCGTGAGGTTTGGCACCTCACGCGAGATGCGTGA
Source organism: Lissotriton vulgaris (assembly GCF_964263255.1). Classification (NCBI taxonomy): domain Eukaryota; kingdom Metazoa; phylum Chordata; class Amphibia; order Caudata; family Salamandridae; genus Lissotriton; species Lissotriton vulgaris. Next base: position 128,912 of record NW_028248587.1, on the reverse strand, counting down.
GGTTTAACACCTCACGCGAGATGCGTGAGGTTCGGTACCTCACGCAAGATGCGTGAGGTTTGGCCCCTCACTCGAGATGAGTGAGGTTTGGCACCTCACGCGGGATGCGTGAGGTTTGGCACCTCACGCGAGGTGCGTGAGGTTTGGCAGCTCACGCGAGATGCGTGAGGTTTGGCAGCTCACGCGAGATGCGTGAGGTTTGGCAGCTCACGCGAGATGCGTGAGGTTTGGCAGCTCACGCGAGATGCGCGAGGTTTGGCACCTCACGCGGGATGCGTGAGGTTTGGCACCTCACGCGAGATGCCTGAGGTTTAACACCTCACGCGAGATGCGTGAGGTTTGGCACCTCACGCGAGATGCGTGAGGTATGGCGCCTCACGCGAGATGCGTGAGGTTTGGCACTTCACGCGAGAAGCGTGAGGTTTGGCACCTCACGCGAGATGCGTGAGGTTCGGCACCTCACGCGAGAAGCGTGAGGTTCGGCACCTCACGCGAGATGCGTGAGGTTCGGCACCTTACGCGAGATGCGGGAGGTTCGGCATCTCACGCGAGATGCGTGAGGTCCGGCACCTCACGCGAGATGCGTGAGGTCCGGCACCTCACGCGAGATGCGTGAGGTTCGGCAACTCACGCGAGATGCGTGAGGTTCGGCACCTCACGCGAGATGTGTGAGGTTCGGCACCTCATTCCGCACTTTGCGGGAATTCAAGCGCTTCAGGGCACCTTAGGGCTCCTGGGGACATCGCGCTGCGGTGTTGGTAGCCGCCATCTTGGGTGAGTGAGGGAACCAGGGAGTGCCGAATTGCTGGCGCCATCTTGGTTGGGGGGCTATTGATCGCACTACAGGACTCTTGCGTATACGGCTATATATGATGGACGCCCCTAAAGCGTGCAGCGTAGGCGCGCAGCGGCCGCGCCGGCGGAGCGCCGGAGGTGCGCCAGAGGTAAGCCCGTTTGCGCCCGTTCGCGCACAGGACGCGCCGGGCGCCGAAAGTTCTGCCTCTCGGAACCAAGATGTAACTTCTTACTCTTATTCCCGCGATGAACTTTTACGCCTTAATCTCGGTTCACTCAGTAACCGAAAGTATAATATCACCAGTAAGCACCCAGTTGCCTTGTCCTGTGGCTTGTTGAATGTGAGATCTCTCATCAAACACTGTGAAGAAATTGCGTTACTTATCGAGTCTTACCACCTAGACGTACTCTTCATGACAGAGACTTGGACAACACCGACTAGCTCGGTGGAACTGGGGACAGCTTGTCCCCCTGGCTTCAAAATAATGCATGGGACAGAGTCGGCATTGGTGACTGTTCTCGATGACCTTCGAACGCGTGCCGACCAGGGTCGAGCAGCCTTTTTAGTGCTGCTCGACATGTCGGCCGCGTTCGACACGGTCAGCCATGCAATCCTGATCAGGAGACTGACGGAGGCTGGGGTGTCCGGCTTGGCCCTTGAATGGCTGGTGTCATATCTCGATCAAAGGCACCAGGTAGTTGCCCTGCCACCCTTTAAATCCAACCTCAGGAGGGATGGCCAGGGAGTACCCCAGGGCTCGGCCATCAGCTCCATTCTTTTAAATCTTTACCTCCGTCCCCTGATCACGCTGATTAAATCTTTTGGCATAACAGTCACCAACTACGCCGATGACACCCAACTTATCTTCTAGTTTGAGGGTAAGGACGGGGTGTCACAGGAGGTCTTCCATCGATGCATGAGCACCACGGCAGAATGGCTGGGTAACAACTCCCTACAATTTAACAGCTCGAAAACCGAGGTGCTACATTGCTCTATGGATCGGACCCCTAGACCCCTACCACAGGGTTTTTGGCCTCCTGATTTCCAAGGTACTAGTCTGCCTGCCGAATCGGTTCGGAATTTGGGGGTAATGTTTAGTTCCGACTTACAGCTGGACACATCAGTGAACAAAACGGTGGCCACTTGTATGGCATTACTTGGATCATTGCGAAAGATTCTACCCTTGCTCCCGGTACAGGCCAGACCAGAGGTAGTGCGGAGCATAATTTTAAGTCGTCTCGACTACTGCAACGCACTGCTGCTGGGGGCACCAGTTACTCTGCTAGGAAAACTCCAACAAGTACAGAATTTTGCTGCCAAACTGGCACTCTCGCGACGCCGCCTGGACTCTTCTGCCAAGGCACTTAGGGACCTCCATTGGTTGCCAATCTCTCAACGGGTGAACTTCAAAGCTTTGTGTTTGGTTTTTAGGGCTCTACACGGACAAGGCCCGTCTCCTCTGCAGGACCATTTCTCATGGTACATCCCTCCAAGACCACTCCCGTCAGCCTCGGCTTACTTGGTGGTAGTACCCAAGTTTCTGAGGTCCCGGATGGGTGGTCGGTCCTTCAGGTTTACCTCAGCGCGGCTGTGGAATTCTCTACCGCTAGGCCTGAGGGGCCTGGAAGATTTTTCTTCCTTTAAAAAAGCATTAAAGACCCATCTGTTCCCGAAAACAATGTAAATAGATTGGAAGCTGGAAACATCATGTATTGTGTCATAACAGTCTAACCGCCAGGATGCCCGTCGGGGGACAGTTATAGCGCTATAAAAGAACGCCTATACATAACATACATACATACATAATCGCATGTAAATTATACTTAAGTATTTAAATGTTGCCTGTCTCTGCCGGCTTCAGAGTGAGGGGGATTTCGTTAAGGAGGCGGGTTTCAGAGGGGTGAAGAAGAAGCTCTCTAGTCTGGGGGTTGAGGTGGTTTGTGTTGCGCCACGCGCCGGGACTCCTTTACCCTGTCACCCGGGATGCTCAGCTCATGCATGTGAGAAGTTGGCCTGATATGCAGTGCTCACTATTCTAGTGATCACTATGTATCAGTCCGAACAACCCTTATTGATGATTGGTTGTAAGTCAACCGTAGACCAGCTATCCTAGTAGCATGGACAAGAGCAGTCTTTAGGCTAGACTCTAGAGGGCGTGTTAAGCCAGCTGTTATACCATCACATATACCCCTTGAACACCAAGTGAAAGGACACCACACAAGTTGTTATGAAAATAAACAGTTATTTATTTAGAACACAACAACCCTGGACTCTTTATGAGGACAGGGTGCTAAGCACAATACAAAGCTCTTAAGAAAATACGCAAAGTTGCACAATTTACACAAATGCCCGAGGGGCGCGAAAAACCATATACTCTGAAAGTGGAATGCGAAATTACTAGCAGGTAAGTACTACTCTAATAGACTTTAGGATCGCTAGGACTGGACTACTGAACCTTCAGATTACTAGCAGGAGGCCTAGGGGGATCGGGTGCAGAGTGTGCACTCTCACGCGGGATGCGGGAAAAAGTCTATGGTTGCCAGAAATTACAAAGTTAGTGTTATCGGACGAATCCGACTAGGTAGAGCTGAAACGAAAAAGGATCTGGACCCTTGGATAGTGAGGCTATGCTGGGGCACCGAAATGCCGAGGTTACCTAGCCCAGGGGCTGCGGATGCATAGGTCTGGAAAGACGTCGGGAATCCTCGTTGCAGTCTATGGAGCCTGAAAGAAGAAGTTGCTGGCAGGCGACCAGTGTTGAAGTTCGAAGTGATCCAAGCCTGGATCGAAGATGGAAGACACCTGTAAGCAGAGGGGACCAAGTTCTGAATCACTAGCCAGTGATTAGCTGGGCACCAGGATGGCACAGGACGAAGTCACCTCGACCAGGTGAGTGGGCGACGCTGGGCTCTGCAGTCTCACTGACCAGGAGGCGTTGTCGGCGACCAGGATGGAGGTGCGAGCTGTCCCACGATGGTATCTGCTGTCGACGTTGCTGGACCCAGGATTGGGGCAACAAGTCTTGGCAAATGCAAGCCCACGCGGTGGACTCAAAATGGCGTCTGGAGTGGACCAGGAGGGTCCGGGGTGCTCCTCTGTTGGAGGGGAGCAAGGGTCAGTCTGGAGCAACCAGACCAGCGGTGTTGTCGTCGGTGGGCGTCGTCAAGAGGGCCACAAGCCAGCAGGCAAGTAGCCGGACAACGCGGTGAGCAGCAAAGAGCAGAAGGGCCCCACGCAGATCTGGTGGATGCTGGGGGGCTGGACTTCGGTGCTGGAGCTGCTCAGGGTCAGGGCTTCTCGAACCCCAAAGCACTCACTCGAGGATCCCTCAGCGGTCGTGCTGGATAAGCGTCATGCAGTTCTGAAGATGGCCGGTCCCTCGAGGTCTCGTCGCACCCACGGATCTCAGCTGAGCTGAGGATGTGGGTAGAGGTCAGAGGTGCCAGGGAAGCCGGGTCTCGTCGTGCTGGTCGGTCGGATTCCGGAGGAAGGACGTGCAGCAAACCGCAGTGTTCTTAGATGGTGCCTGCGGGTGCAGGGTGACTACTCCTTAGTCACAAGGGAGAAATCTTGAGAAGAAGTCTTGAGTTCCTTTCGTGGAAAGTAGTTTCAGGATTCAAAGATGATCTAATTTGGAAGGGGGCCCGCTCCTATCTTTATACTAGTAAGGGGGCTGGCACGCGACTAGGTCCTGCCCATGGGTGGGACCAGGAAGGGGGGTGGTTACACCCCTCTCCCATGCCGGACTTTCCCCAGGTCAGGAGCTGGTGTGCCTCTGGAACTGGTTCTAGCCGGCCTATGCATAGTGAGCACCGGGGTGCCACTTGTAGTCACCTTCCTCTAAAGCCCTGCCTACCCAGGATACACAAAACCCTGTCTGGGATGGTGCTAGCACCGCCCCTGACAGGAAACCCTTTGTCCAAGCCTCCCTCGCTGGAAGGACTCCCAGCAGCAGGAGGTCAGACTTGTGTCTGTGGTGGCAGCATCCATTTTGTGATGCTGAGGCTTGAGTTAACTTTAACCGGGGTTCACAGTTACATACATGTCGTGTCCCTCTAGAAGGGTGGAATGCTAACCCCGTCGCCAGAATTGGCGAGGAGTTAGTATTCCAATTCGTATGACACCTTACTCGACATGTTTTGATAAAGCGATACCAGAGTTGGCATATAACTGCGAGGATTATAATGCACTTAAGAGTATATGGTATGCGTTATCATGGAACAGCTATTAGGACTTGGTTCCGCAAGCTGCAAACGGGCTCAGCTCATGCCAGAGCACCATCTCACATGATTCCAAGATTCCAAGCACTCTGCCTTCAGGATTGTCAAGGCCTGCCATAGGAGTGACTGATAGGAATCTATGTGTCCATTTTAGGGTTAGATATAGGTATACTATATCTAAAGCAAAGGGTGATTACACCACCTTGCCCCAGCTGTCGTGCAGCCAGTTGTGTCAGATTTAGATGGCCAGCCAGGGGTGGCATAATACATGCTGCAGCCCCTGGTAGGCCTCTTTAACCACATCCTGGGCCGACCGGTGGACTCAACGCTTCGGTTGGACAGGGCCCATAGGACGGGCCCGCCCAGGGCGGCCTCATCCCAACCGGCTGACATCTTGGTCTGCGTGCAGGACTTCCGCACGAAGGAGGAGATCCTTAGCAAAGCGCGCCAGATGGGAACCATCTCATATGGTGCCCATTCGCCGACTCTATATCAGGACCTCGCCTCCATCACCCTGGAGAAACGACGGTCATTCCGACCGATCACGGCAGAACTGCGACGCAACATCCCATATAGCTGGGGTCACCCCTTTCTCCTGGTGTTTAAGCTGGACAACAAGGTTCACCAGTTGCGGTCTTTCAGGGATGCATGCAAATTGCTAGGCCTCGAGGAACCGACGGAGGATGACGATCAGCCTGGAGGGGGAGCAAATGGCATGGACGGCCCTGGGCAGTGGAAACGGCAACGGCGACGACAAAGACTGAGGCGCCCGGCAGCGCAAGAGATCGAAGATGGTCGCCGCGCTGCGGTAGAAACCGTAGCGCTGGGACTGGCAACCTCCGACAGCGCATAACCAACGATGAGGTGGCACGAGGGCTTTTGATGAGACAGTGGGGATTGGGGCCGACTGAGTCTGCGGCGGGGGCGGAGGTATTGGACTCCGACACATTCCCCCGAAGGTGTCCCAACCTCCTCGTCTACAACTATGGACGTTGGACAGGACTATTTTTGGTATTCTTCAAGTTGGGGAAAGGGGAGGGAGGGTGGTCTCCTTGGCAGGTGGAGGCGTGGGGTGAGACTGTTTGCTTCTTTGGCCAGTCAGGAAAAGGGGGTTTCTGGACTGGGAGAGACCTTTCCCATTCATCTCTGGATGAAGGACTATCAATGTTGGCATCTTGGGATTGCGGGGGGGTGGGGGGCTGTCAAGGGTTTTGTTCATTGTGGGGAGGAGGGTGTTGTTGGTAAGGGGGAGGAACTCCGGATCCGAGTGAATGTTGGACTTAAAGGGTGTGGCGAATTCCGCAGATCTGAGGGTCCTGGGTGGCCGGGGCAGCTGCGAGACAGGGCTTGGCTGCTGTTTTGGCCACTGGAAGTTTTCTCAGAGAGCGTGTGGGGTATGACTCCTTATGCCTGCGACTGAGTTGAGTGTGCTCACGTTGTATGTGCGTGGGCACAGTCCGGTTAAGCGGCGAGCGGTGCTGTCCCTGCTGGAGAATTCAAAAGCAGATATCTGTCTCCTCCAGGAAACGCATTTGCTAACTAAGGATTGTCATAGGCTTAAATCCCGTCACTTTCCGACACAACTTTTCTCATCCACGACCACAAAGACTGCTGGGGTGGCGCTCCTGGTGTCAAAGCGATTTAAGGGGAAGCAGTTACACCGGGGGACAGAGGTTAAAGGGCGACTCCTATCCTGCAGGTTCTCACTGGGTGCTCACACCTTCACGGTGATTGCGGTTTATGCGCTAAATGAGGGGCAGGAGAAGTTCTTCCACCAAGTGCTTACTGAAGCAGCGGCGGCACCTGATAGACACGTTCTGGTTGGGGGGGGGACCTCAATTTAGTTTTTGACAACCTACTTGACAGGTCAGCGCAGCGATCCACGCAGGCAGGCACTTTATCGGAGGGGGGACGGAACAGATTGTCAGAACTGGGTATGACGGACTTGTGGCGGTCCCTCCACCGGGCGACCGGGACTACACATATTACTCCAACGCCCACAAAACCTATGCGCGCCTAGATTATTTTCTAACATCCACTTCATTTAGAGCGCTGGCGTCAAGCGTTGAGATAAGAGCAGCAGCCCTTTCCGATCATGCACCACTCACAGCAGTGTTTACCTTCCCACCGGTGGGGCGCAGTGCCCGTTGCTGGAGACTGAGGGACACGCTGCTGCAGAGACAGGGGGTTGTGGCCAAGATCAAGGAAGCTATAGCTGAATACCTGGTACACAACACACCGACGGACACTTCACATGCAACACATTGGGCAGCACTCAAGGCAGTCATACGGGGCGAGTTCATTGCAATCGCGGCAGCAGAAAATGTGGAGAGGGTCCGTAAGAGAGACGAGCTCTCTGCCCGCACGAAGGAATTGGAGCAGGTACACCAGAGGACAGGGGCGCCGCGGGTGTGGAAACAGTTGTGAGTGGCACGTCAACAGTTAGCAGCACTAGATCAAGATAGAGCAGAATACGCAGTACTACGGGTACGACTTGCATACTACACGGGAGGCGACAGATGCGGGAGGCTGTTGGGTCGGGCACTCCGCGAACAGCAGCAGCGACACTCGGTGCAGGAAATGCACACGCAGGACGGAGTCACAGTGACGGAGGACTGAGCTATAGCGCAGGCATTTAGTGACTTTTATACCACACTATACGAGGGGGCTGCTCTGGATCCAGCGGACGGGGCGGCCTTCCTGGACTCGGTGTCCATACCGGCTTTATCGACGGAACAATCAGAACTCCTTGACAGGGAGATCCGTCCTGAAGAAGTCATTGCCGCGATCTCCCGCCTCAAGCTGGCCAAGGCGCCGGGACCGGATGGCTTCACCGCCGCCTTTTACAAAACATTCTGCCCCCAGGTTGCTCCGTTGTTGACTGCCCTCTTTAATTCCTTCTCGGAGCCCGGCGCCATCCCAAGAGATCTGATGAGTGCCATGATCTCGGTCATTCCCAAACCGGGGAAGGACCCAACGCAATGCGGGGCCTACCGCCCAATCTCGTTACTTAACGTAGATCTGAAGCTTTACACCAGTATACTGTCGAAGCGGCTGGGCCCACTTATGCCGGGTCTGATTGATCCGGACCAGGCCGGCTTTATACCGGAGCGCCAAACGGTCGACAACACAAAAAGAGCACTCCACTTAGTGGAACGGGCCTCCAGGTTGCCGGGAGAGTTCATGATGTTGGCAATTGATGCGGAGAAGGCCTTCGAACGTGTCCACTGGCCGTACTTGGAACAGGTGCTCATCAAGGCAGGGTTAGGCGCGAGATTTCGTACTGCTATACCTTCCCCACGGCGTTGGTTCGGGTGAATGGCTGCTCATCGCCCGTATTCCCCATCGAACGCGGAACTCGGCAGAGGTGTCCGCTCTCGCCCCTGCTCTTCGCGCTGTATATGGAACCCCTGGCGCAGGCCATGCGATTGCATCCGACCATTAAGGGGATTAAATTCGGGGCTTATATCCACACATTTAGCTTATACGCTGATGACGTCTTGCTTTCCTTTGCTTCTCCTGCGGCATCCCTGCCGGCCGGGGCGGCCATCCTGGATGCGTTTGCGAAGGCCTCTGGCTTTAAGGTGAACATGACGAAATCAGTAGCACTTGACCTTTCCTTGGAGGCACACACGCGGGCCTCCCTAGAAGCACAATTCCCCTTCCAATGGGCAGACGGTGCAGTCCCCTACCTGGGCATACAATTGGCGGCCACGCTACCAGAAACGGTGCGTCTCAACTATGCTAACCTTAGTCGCACTATCCGCGCGGAGGTCGGGCGGTGGCGGCACCTCCCACTATCTAGGCTGGGCCGAGTGGCAGCAGTAAAGATGACAATCCTGCCGCAAGTTTTATACCTTTTTCGGGCTAGCCCGCTCCGTCCCCCAGAGGGATGGATTCGCCGCACGCAATCGGAGCTGGCTCAGTTTGTGTGGAACGGGAAACGGCCCAGACTCAAGCTGAGGCTAGCGATGCTTCCCCCGGAGAATGGTGGGCTGGGCCTGCCGGATTTGCGTCACTATTTCCAGGCGACCCAACTCAGAACTCTAGTGGAATGGAGCAAATGGGAATCGGAGCGCTATTGGTTGTTCCAGGACCAAGCGGTCGAGGGGCGTCCACTCCAGGAGGTGCCTTTCCTGCGGCGACAACACCGGCCCCCTACCTATACGCCTCCTTCGTCACGAGGGTACCGCTAGAGGTATGGGATCGAACATGCGTCTTACACGACCTGACGACCTTCCCGTCTCCCCTCACACCCCTGTTAGAGAACCCTGACTTCGGCCCGGGTAGGGATGTCCAGGCCTTTGCGTGGTGGCGCCCAGCAGGATGCCGATGCCTCTTTCACATGTATTCAGGTGCGGGAGTGATGCCTTTTGAGGAATTCCGGAAGACCTATGACCTCCCGGAGGCTGAACGCCTTAGGTATCTACAGGTCCGACATTGGGCGCTTCAACCCCAGATCCGTGGAGACGCTACACGCAAGCTCAGTAAATATGAATACTGGCTTCTCTCGCGCACCACAGATAAGCGAATCATTTCAGACATACATCAGCTCCTCTTGGACAGATACTCGCGCGTTTATAATGCAGGACGGGCTAGATGGGAGAGAGAACTGGGGCGGACTCTGCGCAACAAAGAATGGGAGGACATTTACTACCGCGCCAGACACTCACGAGATGCGTGAGGTTTGGCACCTCACGCGAGATGCGTGAGATTCGGCATCTCACGCAAGATGCGTGAGGTTTGGCACCTCACGCGAGATGCGTGAGGTTTGGCACCTCACGCGAGATGCGTGAGGTTTGACACCTCACGCGAGGTGCGTGAGGTTTGGCACCTCACGCGAGATGCGTGAGGTTTAGCACCTCACGCGAGATGCGTGAGGTTTGGCCCCTCACTCTAGATGAGTGAGGTTTGGCACCTCACGTGAGATGCGTGAGGTTTGGCACCTCACGCGAGGTGCGTGAGGTTTGGCAGCTCACGCGAGATGCGTGAGGTTTGGCAGCTCACGCGAGATGCGTGAGGTTTGGCAGCTCACGCGAGATGCGTGAGGTTTGGCACCTCACGCGAGATGCGTGAGGTTCGGTACCTCACGCGAGATGCGTGAGGTTCGGTACCTCACGCGAGATGCGTGAGGTTTGGCCCCTCACTCGAGATGAGTGAGGTTTGGCACCTCACGCGAGATGCGTGAGGTTTGGCAGCTCACGCGAGATGCGTGAGGTTTGGCAGCTCACGCGAGATGCGTGAGGTTTGGCACCTCACGCGGGATGCGTGAGGTTTGGCACCTCACGCGAGATGCGTGAGGTTTAACACCTCACGCGAGATGCGTGAGGTTCGGTACCTCACGCAAGATGCGTGAGGTTTGGCCCCTCACTCGAGATGAGTGAGGTTTGGCACCTCACGCGAGATGCGTGAGGTTTGGCAGCTCACGCGAGATGCGTGAGGTTTGGCAGCTCACGCGAGATGCGTGAGGTTTGGCACCTCACGCGAGATGCGTGAGGTTTGGCAGCTCACGCGAGATGCGTGAGGTTTGGCACCTCACGCGGGATGCGTGAGGTTTGGCACCTCACGCGAGGTGCGTGAGGTTTGGCAGCTCACGCGAGATGCGTGGGGTTTGGCAGCTCACGCGAGATGCGTGAGGTTTGGCAGCTCACGCGAGATGCGTGAGGTTTGGCAGCTCACGCGAGATGCGCGAGGTTTGGCACCTCACGCGGGATGCGTGAGGTTTGGCACCTCACGCGAGATGCGTGAGGTTTAACACCTCACGCGAGATGCGTGAGGTTTGGCACCTCACGCGAGATGCGTGAGGTATGGCGCCTCACGCGAGATGCGTGAGGTTTGGCACTTCACGCGAGAAGCGTGAGGTTTGGCACCTCACGCGAGATGCGTGAGGTTCGGCACCTCACGCGAGAAGCGTGAGGTTCGGCACCTCACGCGAGATGCGTGAGGTTCGGCACCTTACGCGAGATGCGTGAGGTTCGGCATCTCACGCGAGATGCGTGAGGTCCGGCACCTCACGCGAGATGCGTGAGGTCCGGCACCTCACGCGAGATGCGTGAGGTTCGGCAACTCACGCGAGATGCGTGAGGTTCGGCACCTCACGCGAGATGTGTGAGGTTCGGCACCTCATTCCGCACTTTGCGGGAATTCAAGCGCTTCAGGGCACCTTAGGGCTCCTGGGGACATCGCGCTGCGGTGTTGGTAGCCGCCATCTTGGGTGAGTGAGGGAACCAGGGAGTGCCGAATTGCTGGCGCCATCTTGGTTGGGGGGCTATTGATCGCACTACAGGACTCTTGCGTATACGGCTATATATGATGGACGCCCCTAAAGCGTGCAGCGTAGGCGCGCAGCGGCCGCGCCGGCGGAGCGCCGGAGGTGCGCCAGAGGTAAGCCCGTTTGCGCCCGTTCGCGCACAGGACGCGCCGGGCGCCGAAAGTTCTGCCTCTCGGAACCAAGATGTAACTTCTTACTCTTATTCCCGCGATGAACTTTTACGCCTTAATCTCGGTTCACTCAGTAACCGAAAGTATAATATCACCAGTAAGCACCCAGTTGCCTTGTCCTGTGGCTTGTTGAATGTGAGATCTCTCATCAAACACTGTGAAGAAATTGCGTTACTTATCGAGTCTTACCACCTAGACGTACTCTTCATGACAGAGACTTGGACAACACCGACTAGCTCGGTGGAACTGGGGACAGCTTGTCCCCCTGGCTTCAAAATAATGCATGGGACAGAGTCGGCATTGGTGACTGTTCTCGATGACCTTCGAACGCGTGCCGACCAGGGTCGAGCAGCCTTTTTAGTGCTGCTCGACATGTCGGCCGCGTTCGACACGGTCAGCCATGCAATCCTGATCAGGAGACTGACGGAGGCTGGGGTGTCCGGCTTGGCCCTTGAATGGCTGGTGTCATATCTCGATCAAAGGCACCAGGTAGTTGCCCTGCCACCCTTTAAATCCAACCTCAGGAGGGATGGCCAGGGAGTACCCCAGGGCTCGGCCATCAGCTCCATTCTTTTAAATCTTTACCTCCGTCCCCTGATCACGCTGATTAAATCTTTTGGCATAACAGTCACCAACTACGCCGATGACACCCAACTTATCTTCTAGTTTGAGGGTAAGGACGGGGTGTCACAGGAGGTCTTCCATCGATGCATGAGCACCACGGCAGAATGGCTGGGTAACAACTCCCTACAATTTAACAGCTCGAAAACCGAGGTGCTACATTGCTCTATGGATCGGACCCCTAGACCCCTACCACAGGGTTTTTGGCCTCCTGATTTCCAAGGTACTAGTCTGCCTGCCGAATCGGTTCGGAATTTGGGGGTAATGTTTAGTTCCGACTTACAGCTGGACACATCAGTGAACAAAACGGTGGCCACTTGTATGGCATTACTTGGATCATTGCGAAAGATTCTACCCTTGCTCCCGGTACAGGCCAGACCAGAGGTAGTGCGGAGCATAATTTTAAGTCGTCTCGACTACTGCAACGCACTGCTGCTGGGGGCACCAGTTACTCTGCTAGGAAAACTCCAACAAGTACAGAATTTTGCTGCCAAACTGGCACTCTCGCGACGCCGCCTGGACTCTTCTGCCAAGGCACTTAGGGACCTCCATTGGTTGCCAATCTCTCAACGGGTGAACTTCAAAGCTTTGTGTTTGGTTTTTAGGGCTCTACACGGACAAGGCCCGTCTCCTCTGCAGGACCATTTCTCATGGTACATCCCTCCAAGACCACTCCCGTCAGCCTCGGCTTACTTGGTGGTAGTACCCAAGTTTCTGAGGTCCCGGATGGGTGGTCGGTCCTTCAGGTTTACCTCAGCGCGGCTGTGGAATTCTCTACCGCTAGGCCTGAGGGGCCTGGAAGATTTTTCTTCCTTTAAAAAAGCATTAAAGACCCATCTGTTCCCGAAAACAATGTAAATAGATTGGAAGCTGGAAACATCATGTATTGTGTCATAACAGTCTAACCGCCAGGATGCCCGTCGGGGGACAGTTATAGCGCTATAAAAGAACGCCTATACATAACATACATACATACATAATCGCATGTAAATTATACTTAAGTATTTAAATGTTGCCTGTCTCTGCCGGCTTCAGAGTGAGGGGGATTTCGTTAAGGAGGCGGGTTTCAGAGGGGTGAAGAAGAAGCTCTCTAGTCTGGGGGTTGAGGTGGTTTGTGTTGCGCCACGCGCCGGGACTCCTTTACCCTGTCACCCGGGATGCTCAGCTCATGCATGTGAGAAGTTGGCCTGATATGCAGTGCTCACTATTCTAGTGATCACTATGTATCAGTCCGAACAACCCTTATTGATGATTGGTTGTAAGTCAACCGTAGACCAGCTATCCTAGTAGCATGGACAAGAGCAGTCTTTAGGCTAGACTCTAGAGGGCGTGTTAAGCCAGCTGTTATACCATCACATATACCCCTTGAACACCAAGTGAAAGGACACCACACAAGTTGTTATGAAAATAAACAGTTATTTATTTAGAACACAACAACCCTGGACTCTTTATGAGGACAGGGTGCTAAGCACAATACAAAGCTCTTAAGAAAATACGCAAAGTTGCACAATTTACACAAATGCCCGAGGGGCGCGAAAAACCATATACTCTGAAAGTGGAATGCGAAATTACTAGCAGGTAAGTACTACTCTAATAGACTTTAGGATCGCTAGGACTGGACTACTGAACCTTCAGATTACTAGCAGGAGGCCTAGGGGGATCGGGTGCAGAGTGTGCACTCTCACGCGGGATGCGGGAAAAAGTCTATGGTTGCCAGAAATTACAAAGTTAGTGTTATCGGACGAATCCGACTAGGTAGAGCTGAAACGAAAAAGGATCTGGACCCTTGGATAGTGAGGCTATGCTGGGGCACCGAAATGCCGAGGTTACCTAGCCCAGGGGCTGCGGATGCATAGGTCTGGAAAGACGTCGGGAATCCTCGTTGCAGTCTATGGAGCCTGAAAGAAGAAGTTGCTGGCAGGCGACCAGTGTTGAAGTTCGAAGTGATCCAAGCCTGGATCGAAGATGGAAGACACCTGTAAGCAGAGGGGACCAAGTTCTGAATCACTAGCCAGTGATTAGCTGGGCACCAGGATGGCACAGGACGAAGTCACCTCGACCAGGTGAGTGGGCGACGCTGGGCTCTGCAGTCTCACTGACCAGGAGGCGTTGTCGGCGACCAGGATGGAGGTGCGAGCTGTCCCACGATGGTATCTGCTGTCGACGTTGCTGGACCCAGGATTGGGGCAACAAGTCTTGGCAAATGCAAGCCCACGCGGTGGACTCAAAATGGCGTCTGGAGTGGACCAGGAGGGTCCGGGGTGCTCCTCTGTTGGAGGGGAGCAAGGGTCAGTCTGGAGCAACCAGACCAGCGGTGTTGTCGTCGGTGGGCGTCGTCAAGAGGGCCACAAGCCAGCAGGCAAGTAGCCGGACAACGCGGTGAGCAGCAAAGAGCAGAAGGGCCCCACGCAGATCTGGTGGATGCTGGGGGGCTGGACTTCGGTGCTGGAGCTGCTCAGGGTCAGGGCTTCTCGAACCCCAAAGCACTCACTCGAGGATCCCTCAGCGGTCGTGCTGGATAAGCGTCATGCAGTTCTGAAGATGGCCGGTCCCTCGAGGTCTCGTCGCACCCACGGATCTCAGCTGAGCTGAGGATGTGGGTAGAGGTCAGAGGTGCCAGGGAAGCCGGGTCTCGTCGTGCTGGTCGGTCGGATTCCGGAGGAAGGACGTGCAGCAAACCGCAGTGTTCTTAGATGGTGCCTGCGGGTGCAGGGTGACTACTCCTTAGTCACAAGGGAGAAATCTTGAGAAGAAGTCTTGAGTTCCTTTCGTGGAAAGTAGTTTCAGGATTCAAAGATGATCTAATTTGGAAGGGGGCCCGCTCCTATCTTTATACTAGTAAGGGGGCTGGCACGCGACTAGGTCCTGCCCATGGGTGGGACCAGGAAGGGGGGTGGTTACACCCCTCTCCCATGCCGGACTTTCCCCAGGTCAGGAGCTGGTGTGCCTCTGGAACTGGTTCTAGCCGGCCTATGCATAGTGAGCACCGGGGTGCCACTTGTAGTCACCTTCCTCTAAAGCCCTGCCTACCCAGGATACACAAAACCCTGTCTGGGATGGTGCTAGCACCGCCCCTGACAGGAAACCCTTTGTCCAAGCCTCCCTCGCTGGAAGGACTCCCAGCAGCAGGAGGTCAGACTTGTGTCTGTGGTGGCAGCATCCATTTTGTGATGCTGAGGCTTGAGTTAACTTTAACCGGGGTTCACAGTTACATACATGTCGTGTCCCTCTAGAAGGGTGGAATGCTAACCCCGTCGCCAGAATTGGCGAGGAGTTAGTATTCCAATTCGTATGACACCTTACTCGACATGTTTTGATAAAGCGATACCAGAGTTGGCATATAACTGCGAGGATTATAATGCACTTAAGAGTATATGGTATGCGTTATCATGGAACAGCTATTAGGACTTGGTTCCGCAAGCTGCAAACGGGCTCAGCTCATGCCAGAGCACCATCTCACATGATTCCAAGATTCCAAGCACTCTGCCTTCAGGATTGTCAAGGCCTGCCATAGGAGTGACTGATAGGAATCTATGTGTCCATTTTAGGGTTAGATATAGGTATACTATATCTAAAGCAAAGGGTGATTGCACCACCTTGCCCCAGCTGTCGTGCAGCCAGTTGTGTCAGATTTAGATGGCCAGCCAGGGGTGGCATAATACATGCTGCAGCCCCTGGTAGGCCTCTTTAACCACATCCTGGGCCGACCGGTGGACTCAACGCTTCGGTTGGACAGGGCCCATAGGACGGGCCCGCCCAGGGCGGCCTCATCCCAACCGGCTGACATCTTGGTCTGCGTGCAGGACTTCCGCACGAAGGAGGAGATCCTTAGCAAAGCGCGCCAGATGGGAACCATCTCATATGGTGCCCATTCGCCGACTCTATATCAGGACCTCGCCTCCATCACCCTGGAGAAACGACGGTCATTCCGACCGATCACGGCAGAACTGCGACGCAACATCCCATATAGCTGGGGTCACCCCTTTCTCCTGGTGTTTAAGCTGGACAACAAGGTTCACCAGTTGCGGTCTTTCAGGGATGCATGCAAATTGCTAGGCCTCGAGGAACCGACGGAGGATGACGATCAGCCTGGAGGGGGAGCAAATGGCATGGACGGCCCTGGGCAGTGGAAACGGCAACGGCGACGACGAAGACTGAGGCGCCCGGCAGCGCAAGAGATCGAAGATGGTCGCCGCGCTGCGGTAGAAACCGTAGCGCTGGGACTGGCAACCTCCGACAGCGCATAACCAACGATGAGGTGGCACGAGGGCTTTTGATGAGACAGTGGGGATTGGGGCCGACTGAGTCTGCGGCGGGGGCGGAGGTATTGGACTCCGACACATTCCCCCGAAGGTGTCCCAACCTCCTCGTCTACAACTATGGACGTTGGACAGGACTATTTTTGGTATTCTTCAAGTTGGGGAAAGGGGAGGGAGGGTGGTCTCCTTGGCAGGTGGAGGCGTGGGGTGAGACTGTTTGCTTCTTTGGCCAGTCAGGAAAAGGGGGTTTCTGGACTGGGAGAGACCTTTCCCATTCATCTCTGGATGAAGGACTATCAATGTTGGCATCTTGGGATTGCGGGGGGGTGGGGGGCTGTCAAGGGTTTTGTTCATTGTGGGGAGGAGGGTGTTGTTGGTAAGGGGGAGGAACTCCGGATCCGAGTGAATGTTGGACTTAAAGGGTGTGGCGAATTCCGCAGATCTGAGGGTCCTGGGTGGCCGGGGCAGCTGCGAGACAGGGCTTGGCTGCTGTTTTGGCCACTGGAAGTTTTCTCAGAGAGCGTGTGGGGTATGACTCCTTATGCCTGCGACTGAGTTGAGTGTGCTCACGTTGTATGTGCGTGGGCACAGTCCGGTTAAGCGGCGAGCGGTGCTGTCCCTGCTGGAGAATTCAAAAGCAGATATCTGTCTCCTCCAGGAAACGCATTTGCTAACTAAGGATTGTCATAGGCTTAAATCCCGTCACTTTCCGACACAACTTTTCTCATCCACGACCACAAAGACTGCTGGGGTGGCGCTCCTGGTGTCAAAGCGATTTAAGGGGAAGCAGTTACACCGGGGGACAGAGGTTAAAGGGCGACTCCTATCCTGCAGGTTCTCACTGGGTGCTCACACCTTCACGGTGATTGCGGTTTATGCGCTAAATGAGGGGCAGGAGAAGTTCTTCCACCAAGTGCTTACTGAAGCAGCGGCGGCACCTGATAGACACGTTCTGGTTGGGGGGGGGACCTCAATTTAGTTTTTGACAACCTACTTGACAGGTCAGCGCAGCGATCCACGCAGGCAGGCACTTTATCGGAGGGGGGACGGAACAGATTGTCAGAACTGGGTATGACGGACTTGTGGCGGTCCCTCCACCGGGCGACCGGGACTACACATATTACTCCAACGCCCACAAAACCTATGCGCGCCTAGATTATTTTCTAACATCCACTTCATTTAGAGCGCTGGCGTCAAGCGTTGAGATAAGAGCAGCAGCCCTTTCCGATCATGCACCACTCACAGCAGTGTTTACCTTCCCACCGGTGGGGCGCAGTGCCCGTTGCTGGAGACTGAGGGACACGCTGCTGCAGAGACAGGGGGTTGTGGCCAAGATCAAGGAAGCTATAGCTGAATACCTGGTACACAACACACCGACGGACACTTCACATGCAACACATTGGGCAGCACTCAAGGCAGTCATACGGGGCGAGTTCATTGCAATCGCGGCAGCAGAAAATGTGGAGAGGGCCCGTAAGAGAGACGAGCTCTCTGCCCGCACGAAGGAATTGGAGCAGGTACACCAGAGGACAGGGGCGCCGCGGGTGTGGAAACAGTTGTGAGTGGCACGTCAACAGTTAGCAGCACTAGATCAAGATAGAGCAGAATACGCAGTACTACGGGTACGACTTGCATACTACACGGGAGGCGACAGATGCGGGAGGCTGTTGGGTCGGGCACTCCGCGAACAGCAGCAGCGACACTCGGTGCAGGAAATGCACACGCAGGACGGAGTCACAGTGACGGAGGACTGAGCTATAGCGCAGGCATTTAGTGACTTTTATACCACACTATACGAGGGGGCTGCTCTGGATCCAGCGGACGGGGCGGCCTTCCTGGACTCGGTGTCCATACCGGCTTTATCGACGGAACAATCAGAACTCCTTGACAGGGAGATCCGTCCTGAAGAAGTCATTGCCGCGATCTCCCGCCTCAAGCTGGCCAAGGCGCCGGGACCGGATGGCTTCACCGCCGCCTTTTACAAAACATTCTGCCCCCAGGTTGCTCCGTTGTTGACTGCCCTCTTTAATTCCTTCTCGGAGCCCGGCGCCATCCCAAGAGATCTGATGAGTGCCATGATCTCGGTCATTCCCAAACCGGGGAAGGACCCAACGCAATGCGGGGCCTACCGCCCAATCTCGTTACTTAACGTAGATCTGAAGCTTTACACCAGTATACTGTCGAAGCGGCTGGGCCCACTTATGCCGGGTCTGATTGATCCGGACCAGGCCGGCTTTATACCGGAGCGCCAAACGGTCGACAACACAAAAAGAGCACTCCACTTAGTGGAACGGGCCTCCAGGTTGCCGGGAGAGTTCATGATGTTGGCAATTGATGCGGAGAAGGCCTTCGAACGTGTCCACTGGCCGTACTTGGAACAGGTGCTCATCAAGGCAGGGTTAGGCGCGAGATTTCGTACTGCTATACCTTCCCCACGGCGTTGGTTCGGGTGAATGGCTGCTCATCGCCCGTATTCCCCATCGAACGCGGAACTCGGCAGGGGTGTCCGCTCTCGCCCCTGCTCTTCGCGCTGTATATGGAACCCCTGGCGCAGGCCATGCGATTGCATCCGACCATTAAGGGGATTAAATTCGGGGCTTATATCCACACATTTAGCTTATACGCTGATGACGTCTTGCTTTCCTTTGCTTCTCCTGCGGCATCCCTGCCGGCCGGGGCGGCCATCCTGGATGCGTTTGCGAAGGCCTCTGGCTTTAAGGTGAACATGACGAAATCAGTAGCACTTGACCTTTCCTTGGAGGCACACACGCGGGCCTCCCTAGAAGCACAATTCCCCTTCCAATGGGCAGACGGTGCAGTCCCCTACCTGGGCATACAATTGGCGGCCACGCTACCAGAAACGGTGCGTCTCAACTATGCTAACCTTAGTCGCACTATCCGCGCGGAGGTCGGGCGGTGGCGGCACCTCCCACTATCTAGGCTGGGCCGAGTGGCAGCAGTAAAGATGACAATCCTGCCGCAAGTTTTATACCTTTTTCGGGCTAGCCCGCTCCGTCCCCCAGAGGGATGGATTCGCCGCACGCAATCGGAGCTGGCTCAGTTTGTGTGGAACGGGAAACGGCCCAGACTCAAGCTGAGGCTAGCGATGCTTCCCCCGGAGAATGGTGGGCTGGGCCTGCCGGATTTGCGTCACTATTTCCAGGCGACCCAACTCAGAACTCTAGTGGAATGGAGCAAATGGGAATCGGAGCGCTATTGGTTGTTCCAGGACCAAGCGGTCGAGGGGCGTCCACTCCAGGAGGTGCCTTTCCTGCGGCGACAACACCGGCCCCCTACCTATACGCCTCCTTCGTCACGAGGGTACCGCTAGAGGTATGGGATCGAACATGCGTCTTACACGACCTGACGACCTTCCCGTCTCCCCTCACACCCCTGTTAGAGAACCCTGACTTCGGCCCGGGTAGGGATGTCCAGGCCTTTGCGTGGTGGCGCCCAGCAGGATGCCGATGCCTCTTTCACATGTATTCAGGTGCGGGAGTGATGCCTTTTGAGGAATTCCGGAAGACCTATGACCTCCCGGAGGCTGAACGCCTTAGGTATCTACAGGTCCGACATTGGGCGCTTCAACCCCAGATCCGTGGAGACGCTACACGCAAGCTCAGTAAATATGAATACTGGCTTCTCTCGCGCACCACAGATAAGCGAATCATTTCAGACATACATCAGCTCCTCTTGGACAGATACTCGCGCGTTTATAATGCAGGACGGGCTAGATGGGAGAGGGAACTGGGGCGGACTCTGCGCAACAAAGAATGGGAGGACATTTACTACCGCGCCAGACACTCACGAGATGCGTGAGGTTTGGCACCTCACGCGAGATGCGTGAGATTCGGCATCTCACGCAAGATGCGTGAGGTTTGGCACCTCACGCGAGATGCGTGAGGTTTGGCACCTCACGCGAGATGCGTGAGGTTTGACACCTCACGCGAGGTGCGTGAGGTTTGGCACCTCACGCGAGATGCGTGAGGTTTAGCACCTCACGCGAGATGCGTGAGGTTTGGCCCCTCACTCTAGATGAGTGAGGTTTGGCACCTCACGTGAGATGCGTGAGGTTTGGCACCTCACGCGAGGTGCGTGAGGTTTGGCAGCTCACGCGAGATGCGTGAGGTTTGGCAGCTCACGCGAGATGCGTGAGGTTTGGCAGCTCACGCGAGATGCGTGAGGTTTGGCACCTCACGCGAGATGCGTGAGGTTCGGTACCTCACGCGAGATGCGTGAGGTTTGGCCCCTCACTCGAGATGAGTGAGGTTTGGCACCTCACGCGAGATGCGTGAGGTTTGGCAGCTCACGCGAGATGCGTGAGGTTTGGCAGCTCACGCGAGATGCGTGAGGTTTGGCACCTCACGCGGGATGCGTGAGGTTTGGCACCTCACGCGAGATGCGTGAGGTTTAACACCTCACGCGAGATGCGTGAGGTTCGGTACCTCACGCAAGATGCGTGAGGTTTGGCCCCTCACTCGAGATGAGTGAGGTTTGGCACCTCACGCGGGATGCGTGAGGTTTGGCACCTCACGCGAGGTGCGTGAGGTTTGGCAGCTCACGCGAGATGCGTGAGGTTTGGCAGCTCACGCGAGATGCGTGAGGTTTGGCAGCTCACGCGAGATGCGTGAGGTTTGGCAGCTCACGCGAGATGCGCGAGGTTTGGCACCTCACGCGGGATGCGTGAGGTTTGGCACCTCACGCGAGATGCCTGAGGTTTAACACCTCACGCGAGATGCGTGAGGTTTGGCACCTCACGCGAGATGCGTGAGGTATGGCGCCTCACGCGAGATGCGTGAGGTTTGGCACTTCACGCGAGAAGCGTGAGGTTTGGCACCTCACGCGAGATGCGTGAGGTTCGGCACCTCACGCGAGAAGCGTGAGGTTCGGCACCTCACGCGAGATGCGTGAGGTTCGGCACCTTACGCGAGATGCGGGAGGTTCGGCATCTCACGCGAGATGCGTGAGGTCCGGCACCTCACGCGAGATGCGTGAGGTCCGGCACCTCACGCGAGATGCGTGAGGTTCGGCAACTCACGCGAGATGCGTGAGGTTCGGCACCTCACGCGAGATGTGTGAGGTTCGGCACCTCATTCCGCACTTTGCGGGAATTCAAGCGCTTCAGGGCACCTTAGGGCTCCTGGGGACATCGCGCTGCGGTGTTGGTAGCCGCCATCTTGGGTGAGTGAGGGAACCAGGGAGTGCCGAATTGCTGGCGCCATCTTGGTTGGGGGGCTATTGATCGCACTACAGGACTCTTGCGTATACGGCTATATATGATGGACGCCCCTAAAGCGTGCAGCGTAGGCGCGCAGCGGCCGCGCCGGCGGAGCGCCGGAGGTGCGCCAGAGGTAAGCCCGTTTGCGCCCGTTCGCGCACAGGACGCGCCGGGCGCCGAAAGTTCTGCCTCTCGGAACCAAGATGTAACTTCTTACTCTTATTCCCGCGATGAACTTTTACGCCTTAATCTCGGTTCACTCAGTAACCGAAAGTATAATATCACCAGTAAGCACCCAGTTGCCTTGTCCTGTGGCTTGTTGAATGTGAGATCTCTCATCAAACACTGTGAAGAAATTGCGTTACTTATCGAGTCTTACCACCTAGACGTACTCTTCATGACAGAGACTTGGACAACACCGACTAGCTCGGTGGAACTGGGGACAGCTTGTCCCCCTGGCTTCAAAATAATGCATGGGACAGAGTCGGCATTGGTGACTGTTCTCGATGACCTTCGAACGCGTGCCGACCAGGGTCGAGCAGCCTTTTTAGTGCTGCTCGACATGTCGGCCGCGTTCGACACGGTCAGCCATGCAATCCTGATCAGGAGACTGACGGAGGCTGGGGTGTCCGGCTTGGCCCTTGAATGGCTGGTGTCATATCTCGATCAAAGGCACCAGGTAGTTGCCCTGCCACCCTTTAAATCCAACCTCAGGAGGGATGGCCAGGGAGTACCCCAGGGCTCGGCCATCAGCTCCATTCTTTTAAATCTTTACCTCCGTCCCCTGATCACGCTGATTAAATCTTTTGGCATAACAGTCACCAACTACGCCGATGACACCCAACTTATCTTCTAGTTTGAGGGTAAGGACGGGGTGTCACAGGAGGTCTTCCATCGATGCATGAGCACCACGGCAGAATGGCTGGGTAACAACTCCCTACAATTTAACAGCTCGAAAACCGAGGTGCTACATTGCTCTATGGATCGGACCCCTAGACCCCTACCACAGGGTTTTTGGCCTCCTGATTTCCAAGGTACTAGTCTGCCTGCCGAATCGGTTCGGAATTTGGGGGTAATGTTTAGTTCCGACTTACAGCTGGACACATCAGTGAACAAAACGGTGGCCACTTGTATGGCATTACTTGGATCATTGCGAAAGATTCTACCCTTGCTCCCGGTACAGGCCAGACCAGAGGTAGTGCGGAGCATAATTTTAAGTCGTCTCGACTACTGCAACGCACTGCTGCTGGGGGCACCAGTTACTCTGCTAGGAAAACTCCAACAAGTACAGAATTTTGCTGCCAAACTGGCACTCTCGCGACGCCGCCTGGACTCTTCTGCCAAGGCACTTAGGGACCTCCATTGGTTGCCAATCTCTCAACGGGTGAACTTCAAAGCTTTGTGTTTGGTTTTTAGGGCTCTACACGGACAAGGCCCGTCTCCTCTGCAGGACCATTTCTCATGGTACATCCCTCCAAGACCACTCCCGTCAGCCTCGGCTTACTTGGTGGTAGTACCCAAGTTTCTGAGGTCCCGGATGGGTGGTCGGTCCTTCAGGTTTACCTCAGCGCGGCTGTGGAATTCTCTACCGCTAGGCCTGAGGGGCCTGGAAGATTTTTCTTCCTTTAAAAAAGCATTAAAGACCCATCTGTTCCCGAAAACAATGTAAATAGATTGGAAGCTGGAAACATCATGTATTGTGTCATAACAGTCTAACCGCCAGGATGCCCGTCGGGGGACAGTTATAGCGCTATAAAAGAACGCCTATACATAACATACATACATACATAATCGCATGTAAATTATACTTAAGTATTTAAATGTTGCCTGTCTCTGCCGGCTTCAGAGTGAGGGGGATTTCGTTAAGGAGGCGGGTTTCAGAGGGGTGAAGAAGAAGCTCTCTAGTCTGGGGGTTGAGGTGGTTTGTGTTGCGCCACGCGCCGGGACTCCTTTACCCTGTCACCCGGGATGCTCAGCTCATGCATGTGAGAAGTTGGCCTGATATGCAGTGCTCACTATTCTAGTGATCACTATGTATCAGTCCGAACAACCCTTATTGATGATTGGTTGTAAGTCAACCGTAGACCAGCTATCCTAGTAGCATGGACAAGAGCAGTCTTTAGGCTAGACTCTAGAGGGCGTGTTAAGCCAGCTGTTATACCATCACATATACCCCTTGAACACCAAGTGAAAGGACACCACACAAGTTGTTATGAAAATAAACAGTTATTTATTTAGAACACAACAACCCTGGACTCTTTATGAGGACAGGGTGCTAAGCACAATACAAAGCTCTTAAGAAAATACGCAAAGTTGCACAATTTACACAAATGCCCGAGGGGCGCGAAAAACCATATACTCTGAAAGTGGAATGCGAAATTACTAGCAGGTAAGTACTACTCTAATAGACTTTAGGATCGCTAGGACTGGACTACTGAACCTTCAGATTACTAGCAGGAGGCCTAGGGGGATCGGGTGCAGAGTGTGCACTCTCACGCGGGATGCGGGAAAAAGTCTATGGTTGCCAGAAATTACAAAGTTAGTGTTATCGGACGAATCCGACTAGGTAGAGCTGAAACGAAAAAGGATCTGGACCCTTGGATAGTGAGGCTATGCTGGGGCACCGAAATGCCGAGGTTACCTAGCCCAGGGGCTGCGGATGCATAGGTCTGGAAAGACGTCGGGAATCCTCGTTGCAGTCTATGGAGCCTGAAAGAAGAAGTTGCTGGCAGGCGACCAGTGTTGAAGTTCGAAGTGATCCAAGCCTGGATCGAAGATGGAAGACACCTGTAAGCAGAGGGGACCAAGTTCTGAATCACTAGCCAGTGATTAGCTGGGCACCAGGATGGCACAGGACGAAGTCACCTCGACCAGGTGAGTGGGCGACGCTGGGCTCTGCAGTCTCACTGACCAGGAGGCGTTGTCGGCGACCAGGATGGAGGTGCGAGCTGTCCCACGATGGTATCTGCTGTCGACGTTGCTGGACCCAGGATTGGGGCAACAAGTCTTGGCAAATGCAAGCCCACGCGGTGGACTCAAAATGGCGTCTGGAGTGGACCAGGAGGGTCCGGGGTGCTCCTCTGTTGGAGGGGAGCAAGGGTCAGTCTGGAGCAACCAGACCAGCGGTGTTGTCGTCGGTGGGCGTCGTCAAGAGGGCCACAAGCCAGCAGGCAAGTAGCCGGACAACGCGGTGAGCAGCAAAGAGCAGAAGGGCCCCACGCAGATCTGGTGGATGCTGGGGGGCTGGACTTCGGTGCTGGAGCTGCTCAGGGTCAGGGCTTCTCGAACCCCAAAGCACTCACTCGAGGATCCCTCAGCGGTCGTGCTGGATAAGCGTCATGCAGTTCTGAAGATGGCCGGTCCCTCGAGGTCTCGTCGCACCCACGGATCTCAGCTGAGCTGAGGATGTGGGTAGAGGTCAGAGGTGCCAGGGAAGCCGGGTCTCGTCGTGCTGGTCGGTCGGATTCCGGAGGAAGGACGTGCAGCAAACCGCAGTGTTCTTAGATGGTGCCTGCGGGTGCAGGGTGACTACTCCTTAGTCACAAGGGAGAAATCTTGAGAAGAAGTCTTGAGTTCCTTTCGTGGAAAGTAGTTTCAGGATTCAAAGATGATCTAATTTGGAAGGGGGCCCGCTCCTATCTTTATACTAGTAAGGGGGCTGGCACGCGACTAGGTCCTGCCCATGGGTGGGACCAGGAAGGGGGGTGGTTACACCCCTCTCCCATGCCGGACTTTCCCCAGGTCAGGAGCTGGTGTGCCTCTGGAACTGGTTCTAGCCGGCCTATGCATAGTGAGCACCGGGGTGCCACTTGTAGTCACCTTCCTCTAAAGCCCTGCCTACCCAGGATACACAAAACCCTGTCTGGGATGGTGCTAGCACCGCCCCTGACAGGAAACCCTTTGTCCAAGCCTCCCTCGCTGGAAGGACTCCCAGCAGCAGGAGGTCAGACTTGTGTCTGTGGTGGCAGCATCCATTTTGTGATGCTGAGGCTTGAGTTAACTTTAACCGGGGTTCACAGTTACATACATGTCGTGTCCCTCTAGAAGGGTGGAATGCTAACCCCGTCGCCAGAATTGGCGAGGAGTTAGTATTCCAATTCGTATGACACCTTACTCGACATGTTTTGATAAAGCGATACCAGAGTTGGCATATAACTGCGAGGATTATAATGCACTTAAGAGTATATGGTATGCGTTATCATGGAACAGCTATTAGGACTTGGTTCCGCAAGCTGCAAACGGGCTCAGCTCATGCCAGAGCACCATCTCACATGATTCCAAGATTCCAAGCACTCTGCCTTCAGGATTGTCAAGGCCTGCCATAGGAGTGACTGATAGGAATCTATGTGTCCATTTTAGGGTTAGATATAGGTATACTATATCTAAAGCAAAGGGTGATTACACCACCTTGCCCCAGCTGTCGTGCAGCCAGTTGTGTCAGATTTAGATGGCCAGCCAGGGGTGGCATAATACATGCTGCAGCCCCTGGTAGGCCTCTTTAACCACATCCTGGGCCGACCGGTGGACTCAACGCTTCGGTTGGACAGGGCCCATAGGACGGGCCCGCCCAGGGCGGCCTCATCCCAACCGGCTGACATCTTGGTCTGCGTGCAGGACTTCCGCACGAAGGAGGAGATCCTTAGCAAAGCGCGCCAGATGGGAACCATCTCATATGGTGCCCATTCGCCGACTCTATATCAGGACCTCGCCTCCATCACCCTGGAGAAACGACGGTCATTCCGACCGATCACGGCAGAACTGCGACGCAACATCCCATATAGCTGGGGTCACCCCTTTCTCCTGGTGTTTAAGCTGGACAACAAGGTTCACCAGTTGCGGTCTTTCAGGGATGCATGCAAATTGCTAGGCCTCGAGGAACCGACGGAGGATGACGATCAGCCTGGAGGGGGAGCAAATGGCATGGACGGCCCTGGGCAGTGGAAACGGCAACGGCGACGACAAAGACTGAGGCGCCCGGCAGCGCAAGAGATCGAAGATGGTCGCCGCGCTGCGGTAGAAACCGTAGCGCTGGGACTGGCAACCTCCGACAGCGCATAACCAACGATGAGGTGGCACGAGGGCTTTTGATGAGACAGTGGGGATTGGGGCCGACTGAGTCTGCGGCGGGGGCGGAGGTATTGGACTCCGACACATTCCCCCGAAGGTGTCCCAACCTCCTCGTCTACAACTATGGACGTTGGACAGGACTATTTTTGGTATTCTTCAAGTTGGGGAAAGGGGAGGGAGGGTGGTCTCCTTGGCAGGTGGAGGCGTGGGGTGAGACTGTTTGCTTCTTTGGCCAGTCAGGAAAAGGGGGTTTCTGGACTGGGAGAGACCTTTCCCATTCATCTCTGGATGAAGGACTATCAATGTTGGCATCTTGGGATTGCGGGGGGGTGGGGGGCTGTCAAGGGTTTTGTTCATTGTGGGGAGGAGGGTGTTGTTGGTAAGGGGGAGGAACTCCGGATCCGAGTGAATGTTGGACTTAAAGGGTGTGGCGAATTCCGCAGATCTGAGGGTCCTGGGTGGCCGGGGCAGCTGCGAGACAGGGCTTGGCTGCTGTTTTGGCCACTGGAAGTTTTCTCAGAGAGCGTGTGGGGTATGACTCCTTATGCCTGCGACTGAGTTGAGTGTGCTCACGTTGTATGTGCGTGGGCACAGTCCGGTTAAGCGGCGAGCGGTGCTGTCCCTGCTGGAGAATTCAAAAGCAGATATCTGTCTCCTCCAGGAAACGCATTTGCTAACTAAGGATTGTCATAGGCTTAAATCCCGTCACTTTCCGACACAACTTTTCTCATCCACGACCACAAAGACTGCTGGGGTGGCGCTCCTGGTGTCAAAGCGATTTAAGGGGAAGCAGTTACACCGGGGGACAGAGGTTAAAGGGCGACTCCTATCCTGCAGGTTCTCACTGGGTGCTCACACCTTCACGGTGATTGCGGTTTATGCGCTAAATGAGGGGCAGGAGAAGTTCTTCCACCAAGTGCTTACTGAAGCAGCGGCGGCACCTGATAGACACGTTCTGGTTGGGGGGGGGACCTCAATTTAGTTTTTGACAACCTACTTGACAGGTCAGCGCAGCGATCCACGCAGGCAGGCACTTTATCGGAGGGGGGACGGAACAGATTGTCAGAACTGGGTATGACGGACTTGTGGCGGTCCCTCCACCGGGCGACCGGGACTACACATATTACTCCAACGCCCACAAAACCTATGCGCGCCTAGATTATTTTCTAACATCCACTTCATTTAGAGCGCTGGCGTCAAGCGTTGAGATAAGAGCAGCAGCCCTTTCCGATCATGCACCACTCACAGCAGTGTTTACCTTCCCACCGGTGGGGCGCAGTGCCCGTTGCTGGAGACTGAGGGACACGCTGCTGCAGAGACAGGGGGTTGTGGCCAAGATCAAGGAAGCTATAGCTGAATACCTGGTACACAACACACCGACGGACACTTCACATGCAACACATTGGGCAGCACTCAAGGCAGTCATACGGGGCGAGTTCATTGCAATCGCGGCAGCAGAAAATGTGGAGAGGGTCCGTAAGAGAGACGAGCTCTCTGCCCGCACGAAGGAATTGGAGCAGGTACACCAGAGGACAGGGGCGCCGCGGGTGTGGAAACAGTTGTGAGTGGCACGTCAACAGTTAGCAGCACTAGATCAAGATAGAGCAGAATACGCAGTACTACGGGTACGACTTGCATACTACACGGGAGGCGACAGATGCGGGAGGCTGTTGGGTCGGGCACTCCGCGAACAGCAGCAGCGACACTCGGTGCAGGAAATGCACACGCAGGACGGAGTCACAGTGACGGAGGACTGAGCTATAGCGCAGGCATTTAGTGACTTTTATACCACACTATACGAGGGGGCTGCTCTGGATCCAGCGGACGGGGCGGCCTTCCTGGACTCGGTGTCCATACCGGCTTTATCGACGGAACAATCAGAACTCCTTGACAGGGAGATCCGTCCTGAAGAAGTCATTGCCGCGATCTCCCGCCTCAAGCTGGCCAAGGCGCCGGGACCGGATGGCTTCACCGCCGCCTTTTACAAAACATTCTGCCCCCAGGTTGCTCCGTTGTTGACTGCCCTCTTTAATTCCTTCTCGGAGCCCGGCGCCATCCCAAGAGATCTGATGAGTGCCATGATCTCGGTCATTCCCAAACCGGGGAAGGACCCAACGCAATGCGGGGCCTACCGCCCAATCTCGTTACTTAACGTAGATCTGAAGCTTTACACCAGTATACTGTCGAAGCGGCTGGGCCCACTTATGCCGGGTCTGATTGATCCGGACCAGGCCGGCTTTATACCGGAGCGCCAAACGGTCGACAACACAAAAAGAGCACTCCACTTAGTGGAACGGGCCTCCAGGTTGCCGGGAGAGTTCATGATGTTGGCAATTGATGCGGAGAAGGCCTTCGAACGTGTCCACTGGCCGTACTTGGAACAGGTGCTCATCAAGGCAGGGTTAGGCGCGAGATTTCGTACTGCTATACCTTCCCCACGGCGTTGGTTCGGGTGAATGGCTGCTCATCGCCCGTATTCCCCATCGAACGCGGAACTCGGCAGGGGTGTCCGCTCTCGCCCCTGCTCTTCGCGCTGTATATGGAACCCCTGGCGCAGGCCATGCGATTGCATCCGACCATTAAGGGGATTAAATTCGGGGCTTATATCCACACATTTAGCTTATACGCTGATGACGTCTTGCTTTCCTTTGCTTCTCCTGCGGCATCCCTGCCGGCCGGGGCGGCCATCCTGGATGCGTTTGCGAAGGCCTCTGGCTTTAAGGTGAACATGACGAAATCAGTAGCACTTGACCTTTCCTTGGAGGCACACACGCGGGCCTCCCTAGAAGCACAATTCCCCTTCCAATGGGCAGACGGTGCAGTCCCCTACCTGGGCATACAATTGGCGGCCACGCTACCAGAAACGGTGCGTCTCAACTATGCTAACCTTAGTCGCACTATCCGCGCGGAGGTCGGGCGGTGGCGGCACCTCCCACTATCTAGGCTGGGCCGAGTGGCAGCAGTAAAGATGACAATCCTGCCGCAAGTTTTATACCTTTTTCGGGCTAGCCCCCTCCGTCCCCCAGAGGGATGGATTCGCCGCACGCAATCGGAGCTGGCTCAGTTTGTGTGGAACGGGAAACGGCCCAGACTCAAGCTGAGGCTAGCGATGCTTCCCCCGGAGAATGGTGGGCTGGGCCTGCCGGATTTGCGTCACTATTTCCAGGCGACCCAACTCAGAACTCTAGTGGAATGGAGCAAATGGGAATCGGAGCGCTATTGGTTGTTCCAGGACCAAGCGGTCGAGGGGCGTCCACTCCAGGAGGTGCCTTTCCTGCGGCGACAACACCGGCCCCCTACCTATACGCCTCCTTCGTCACGAGGGTACCGCTAGAGGTATGGGATCGAACATGCGTCTTACACGACCTGACGACCTTCCCGTCTCCCCTCACACCCCTGTTAGAGAACCCTGACTTCGGCCCGGGTAGGGATGTCCAGGCCTTTGCGTGGTGGCGCCCAGCAGGATGCCGATGCCTCTTTCACATGTATTCAGGTGCGGGAGTGATGCCTTTTGAGGAATTCCGGAAGACCTATGACCTCCCGGAGGCTGAACGCCTTAGGTATCTACAGGTCCGACATTGGGCGCTTCAACCCCAGATCCGTGGAGACGCTACACGCAAGCTCAGTAAATATGAATACTGGCTTCTCTCGCGCACCACAGATAAGCGAATCATTTCAGACATACATCAGCTCCTCTTGGACAGATACTCGCGCGTTTATAATGCAGGACGGGCTAGATGGGAGAGGGAACTGGGGCGGACTCTGCGCAACAAAGAATGGGAGGACATTTACTACCGCGCCAGACACTCACGAGATGCGTGAGGTTTGGCACCTCACGCGAGATGCGTGAGATTCGGCATCTCACGCAAGATGCGTGAGGTTTGGCACCTCACGCGAGATGCGTGAGGTTTGGCACCTCACGCGAGATGCGTGAGGTTTGACACCTCACGCGAGGTGCGTGAGGTTTGGCACCTCACGCGAGATGCGTGAGGTTTAGCACCTCACGCGAGATGCGTGAGGTTTGGCCCCTCACTCTAGATGAGTGAGGTTTGGCACCTCACGTGAGATGCGTGAGGTTTGGCACCTCACGCGAGGTGCGTGAGGTTTGGCAG
The DNA here is from genome assembly GCF_964263255.1 of Lissotriton vulgaris. Classification (NCBI taxonomy): domain Eukaryota; kingdom Metazoa; phylum Chordata; class Amphibia; order Caudata; family Salamandridae; genus Lissotriton; species Lissotriton vulgaris. The sequence continues at coordinate 98,178 of NW_028248587.1, read as the reverse complement.
CTCACGCGAGATGCGTGAGGTTTGGCAGCTCACGCGAGATGCGTGAGGTTTGGCAGCTCACGCGAGATGCGTGAGGTTTGGCACCTCACGCGAGATGCGTGAGGTTCGGTACCTCACGCGAGATGCGTGAGGTTTGGCCCCTCACTCGAGATGAGTGAGGTTTGGCACCTCACGCGAGATGCGTGAGGTTTGGCAGCTCACGCGAGATGCGTGAGGTTTGGCAGCTCACGCGAGATGCGTGAGGTTTGGCACCTCACGCGGGATGCGTGAGGTTTGGCACCTCACGCGAGATGCGTGAGGTTTAACACCTCACGCGAGATGCGTGAGGTTCGGTACCTCACGCAAGATGCGTGAGGTTTGGCCCCTCACTCGAGATGAGTGAGGTTTGGCACCTCACGCGGGATGCGTGAGGTTTGGCACCTCACGCGAGGTGCGTGAGGTTTGGCAGCTCACGCGAGATGCGTGAGGTTTGGCAGCTCACGCGAGATGCGTGAGGTTTGGCAGCTCACGCGAGATGCGTGAGGTTTGGCAGCTCACGCGAGATGCGCGAGGTTTGGCACCTCACGCGGGATGCGTGAGGTTTGGCACCTCACGCGAGATGCCTGAGGTTTAACACCTCACGCGAGATGCGTGAGGTTTGGCACCTCACGCGAGATGCGTGAGGTATGGCGCCTCACGCGAGATGCGTGAGGTTTGGCACTTCACGCGAGAAGCGTGAGGTTTGGCACCTCACGCGAGATGCGTGAGGTTCGGCACCTCACGCGAGAAGCGTGAGGTTCGGCACCTCACGCGAGATGCGTGAGGTTCGGCACCTTACGCGAGATGCGGGAGGTTCGGCATCTCACGCGAGATGCGTGAGGTCCGGCACCTCACGCGAGATGCGTGAGGTCCGGCACCTCACGCGAGATGCGTGAGGTTCGGCAACTCACGCGAGATGCGTGAGGTTCGGCACCTCACGCGAGATGTGTGAGGTTCGGCACCTCATTCCGCACTTTGCGGGAATTCAAGCGCTTCAGGGCACCTTAGGGCTCCTGGGGACATCGCGCTGCGGTGTTGGTAGCCGCCATCTTGGGTGAGTGAGGGAACCAGGGAGTGCCGAATTGCTGGCGCCATCTTGGTTGGGGGGCTATTGATCGCACTACAGGACTCTTGCGTATACGGCTATATATGATGGACGCCCCTAAAGCGTGCAGCGTAGGCGCGCAGCGGCCGCGCCGGCGGAGCGCCGGAGGTGCGCCAGAGGTAAGCCCGTTTGCGCCCGTTCGCGCACAGGACGCGCCGGGCGCCGAAAGTTCTGCCTCTCGGAACCAAGATGTAACTTCTTACTCTTATTCCCGCGATGAACTTTTACGCCTTAATCTCGGTTCACTCAGTAACCGAAAGTATAATATCACCAGTAAGCACCCAGTTGCCTTGTCCTGTGGCTTGTTGAATGTGAGATCTCTCATCAAACACTGTGAAGAAATTGCGTTACTTATCGAGTCTTACCACCTAGACGTACTCTTCATGACAGAGACTTGGACAACACCGACTAGCTCGGTGGAACTGGGGACAGCTTGTCCCCCTGGCTTCAAAATAATGCATGGGACAGAGTCGGCATTGGTGACTGTTCTCGATGACCTTCGAACGCGTGCCGACCAGGGTCGAGCAGCCTTTTTAGTGCTGCTCGACATGTCGGCCGCGTTCGACACGGTCAGCCATGCAATCCTGATCAGGAGACTGACGGAGGCTGGGGTGTCCGGCTTGGCCCTTGAATGGCTGGTGTCATATCTCGATCAAAGGCACCAGGTAGTTGCCCTGCCACCCTTTAAATCCAACCTCAGGAGGGATGGCCAGGGAGTACCCCAGGGCTCGGCCATCAGCTCCATTCTTTTAAATCTTTACCTCCGTCCCCTGATCACGCTGATTAAATCTTTTGGCATAACAGTCACCAACTACGCCGATGACACCCAACTTATCTTCTAGTTTGAGGGTAAGGACGGGGTGTCACAGGAGGTCTTCCATCGATGCATGAGCACCACGGCAGAATGGCTGGGTAACAACTCCCTACAATTTAACAGCTCGAAAACCGAGGTGCTACATTGCTCTATGGATCGGACCCCTAGACCCCTACCACAGGGTTTTTGGCCTCCTGATTTCCAAGGTACTAGTCTGCCTGCCGAATCGGTTCGGAATTTGGGGGTAATGTTTAGTTCCGACTTACAGCTGGACACATCAGTGAACAAAACGGTGGCCACTTGTATGGCATTACTTGGATCATTGCGAAAGATTCTACCCTTGCTCCCGGTACAGGCCAGACCAGAGGTAGTGCGGAGCATAATTTTAAGTCGTCTCGACTACTGCAACGCACTGCTGCTGGGGGCACCAGTTACTCTGCTAGGAAAACTCCAACAAGTACAGAATTTTGCTGCCAAACTGGCACTCTCGCGACGCCGCCTGGACTCTTCTGCCAAGGCACTTAGGGACCTCCATTGGTTGCCAATCTCTCAACGGGTGAACTTCAAAGCTTTGTGTTTGGTTTTTAGGGCTCTACACGGACAAGGCCCGTCTCCTCTGCAGGACCATTTCTCATGGTACATCCCTCCAAGACCACTCCCGTCAGCCTCGGCTTACTTGGTGGTAGTACCCAAGTTTCTGAGGTCCCGGATGGGTGGTCGGTCCTTCAGGTTTACCTCAGCGCGGCTGTGGAATTCTCTACCGCTAGGCCTGAGGGGCCTGGAAGATTTTTCTTCCTTTAAAAAAGCATTAAAGACCCATCTGTTCCCGAAAACAATGTAAATAGATTGGAAGCTGGAAACATCATGTATTGTGTCATAACAGTCTAACCGCCAGGATGCCCGTCGGGGGACAGTTATAGCGCTATAAAAGAACGCCTATACATAACATACATACATACATAATCGCATGTAAATTATACTTAAGTATTTAAATGTTGCCTGTCTCTGCCGGCTTCAGAGTGAGGGGGATTTCGTTAAGGAGGCGGGTTTCAGAGGGGTGAAGAAGAAGCTCTCTAGTCTGGGGGTTGAGGTGGTTTGTGTTGCGCCACGCGCCGGGACTCCTTTACCCTGTCACCCGGGATGCTCAGCTCATGCATGTGAGAAGTTGGCCTGATATGCAGTGCTCACTATTCTAGTGATCACTATGTATCAGTCCGAACAACCCTTATTGATGATTGGTTGTAAGTCAACCGTAGACCAGCTATCCTAGTAGCATGGACAAGAGCAGTCTTTAGGCTAGACTCTAGAGGGCGTGTTAAGCCAGCTGTTATACCATCACATATACCCCTTGAACACCAAGTGAAAGGACACCACACAAGTTGTTATGAAAATAAACAGTTATTTATTTAGAACACAACAACCCTGGACTCTTTATGAGGACAGGGTGCTAAGCACAATACAAAGCTCTTAAGAAAATACGCAAAGTTGCACAATTTACACAAATGCCCGAGGGGCGCGAAAAACCATATACTCTGAAAGTGGAATGCGAAATTACTAGCAGGTAAGTACTACTCTAATAGACTTTAGGATCGCTAGGACTGGACTACTGAACCTTCAGATTACTAGCAGGAGGCCTAGGGGGATCGGGTGCAGAGTGTGCACTCTCACGCGGGATGCGGGAAAAAGTCTATGGTTGCCAGAAATTACAAAGTTAGTGTTATCGGACGAATCCGACTAGGTAGAGCTGAAACGAAAAAGGATCTGGACCCTTGGATAGTGAGGCTATGCTGGGGCACCGAAATGCCGAGGTTACCTAGCCCAGGGGCTGCGGATGCATAGGTCTGGAAAGACGTCGGGAATCCTCGTTGCAGTCTATGGAGCCTGAAAGAAGAAGTTGCTGGCAGGCGACCAGTGTTGAAGTTCGAAGTGATCCAAGCCTGGATCGAAGATGGAAGACACCTGTAAGCAGAGGGGACCAAGTTCTGAATCACTAGCCAGTGATTAGCTGGGCACCAGGATGGCACAGGACGAAGTCACCTCGACCAGGTGAGTGGGCGACGCTGGGCTCTGCAGTCTCACTGACCAGGAGGCGTTGTCGGCGACCAGGATGGAGGTGCGAGCTGTCCCACGATGGTATCTGCTGTCGACGTTGCTGGACCCAGGATTGGGGCAACAAGTCTTGGCAAATGCAAGCCCACGCGGTGGACTCAAAATGGCGTCTGGAGTGGACCAGGAGGGTCCGGGGTGCTCCTCTGTTGGAGGGGAGCAAGGGTCAGTCTGGAGCAACCAGACCAGCGGTGTTGTCGTCGGTGGGCGTCGTCAAGAGGGCCACAAGCCAGCAGGCAAGTAGCCGGACAACGCGGTGAGCAGCAAAGAGCAGAAGGGCCCCACGCAGATCTGGTGGATGCTGGGGGGCTGGACTTCGGTGCTGGAGCTGCTCAGGGTCAGGGCTTCTCGAACCCCAAAGCACTCACTCGAGGATCCCTCAGCGGTCGTGCTGGATAAGCGTCATGCAGTTCTGAAGATGGCCGGTCCCTCGAGGTCTCGTCGCACCCACGGATCTCAGCTGAGCTGAGGATGTGGGTAGAGGTCAGAGGTGCCAGGGAAGCCGGGTCTCGTCGTGCTGGTCGGTCGGATTCCGGAGGAAGGACGTGCAGCAAACCGCAGTGTTCTTAGATGGTGCCTGCGGGTGCAGGGTGACTACTCCTTAGTCACAAGGGAGAAATCTTGAGAAGAAGTCTTGAGTTCCTTTCGTGGAAAGTAGTTTCAGGATTCAAAGATGATCTAATTTGGAAGGGGGCCCGCTCCTATCTTTATACTAGTAAGGGGGCTGGCACGCGACTAGGTCCTGCCCATGGGTGGGACCAGGAAGGGGGGTGGTTACACCCCTCTCCCATGCCGGACTTTCCCCAGGTCAGGAGCTGGTGTGCCTCTGGAACTGGTTCTAGCCGGCCTATGCATAGTGAGCACCGGGGTGCCACTTGTAGTCACCTTCCTCTAAAGCCCTGCCTACCCAGGATACACAAAACCCTGTCTGGGATGGTGCTAGCACCGCCCCTGACAGGAAACCCTTTGTCCAAGCCTCCCTCGCTGGAAGGACTCCCAGCAGCAGGAGGTCAGACTTGTGTCTGTGGTGGCAGCATCCATTTTGTGATGCTGAGGCTTGAGTTAACTTTAACCGGGGTTCACAGTTACATACATGTCGTGTCCCTCTAGAAGGGTGGAATGCTAACCCCGTCGCCAGAATTGGCGAGGAGTTAGTATTCCAATTCGTATGACACCTTACTCGACATGTTTTGATAAAGCGATACCAGAGTTGGCATATAACTGCGAGGATTATAATGCACTTAAGAGTATATGGTATGCGTTATCATGGAACAGCTATTAGGACTTGGTTCCGCAAGCTGCAAACGGGCTCAGCTCATGCCAGAGCACCATCTCACATGATTCCAAGATTCCAAGCACTCTGCCTTCAGGATTGTCAAGGCCTGCCATAGGAGTGACTGATAGGAATCTATGTGTCCATTTTAGGGTTAGATATAGGTATACTATATCTAAAGCAAAGGGTGATTACACCACCTTGCCCCAGCTGTCGTGCAGCCAGTTGTGTCAGATTTAGATGGCCAGCCAGGGGTGGCATAATACATGCTGCAGCCCCTGGTAGGCCTCTTTAACCACATCCTGGGCCGACCGGTGGACTCAACGCTTCGGTTGGACAGGGCCCATAGGACGGGCCCGCCCAGGGCGGCCTCATCCCAACCGGCTGACATCTTGGTCTGCGTGCAGGACTTCCGCACGAAGGAGGAGATCCTTAGCAAAGCGCGCCAGATGGGAACCATCTCATATGGTGCCCATTCGCCGACTCTATATCAGGACCTCGCCTCCATCACCCTGGAGAAACGACGGTCATTCCGACCGATCACGGCAGAACTGCGACGCAACATCCCATATAGCTGGGGTCACCCCTTTCTCCTGGTGTTTAAGCTGGACAACAAGGTTCACCAGTTGCGGTCTTTCAGGGATGCATGCAAATTGCTAGGCCTCGAGGAACCGACGGAGGATGACGATCAGCCTGGAGGGGGAGCAAATGGCATGGACGGCCCTGGGCAGTGGAAACGGCAACGGCGACGACAAAGACTGAGGCGCCCGGCAGCGCAAGAGATCGAAGATGGTCGCCGCGCTGCGGTAGAAACCGTAGCGCTGGGACTGGCAACCTCCGACAGCGCATAACCAACGATGAGGTGGCACGAGGGCTTTTGATGAGACAGTGGGGATTGGGGCCGACTGAGTCTGCGGCGGGGGCGGAGGTATTGGACTCCGACACATTCCCCCGAAGGTGTCCCAACCTCCTCGTCTACAACTATGGACGTTGGACAGGACTATTTTTGGTATTCTTCAAGTTGGGGAAAGGGGAGGGAGGGTGGTCTCCTTGGCAGGTGGAGGCGTGGGGTGAGACTGTTTGCTTCTTTGGCCAGTCAGGAAAAGGGGGTTTCTGGACTGGGAGAGACCTTTCCCATTCATCTCTGGATGAAGGACTATCAATGTTGGCATCTTGGGATTGCGGGGGGGTGGGGGGCTGTCAAGGGTTTTGTTCATTGTGGGGAGGAGGGTGTTGTTGGTAAGGGGGAGGAACTCCGGATCCGAGTGAATGTTGGACTTAAAGGGTGTGGCGAATTCCGCAGATCTGAGGGTCCTGGGTGGCCGGGGCAGCTGCGAGACAGGGCTTGGCTGCTGTTTTGGCCACTGGAAGTTTTCTCAGAGAGCGTGTGGGGTATGACTCCTTATGCCTGCGACTGAGTTGAGTGTGCTCACGTTGTATGTGCGTGGGCACAGTCCGGTTAAGCGGCGAGCGGTGCTGTCCCTGCTGGAGAATTCAAAAGCAGATATCTGTCTCCTCCAGGAAACGCATTTGCTAACTAAGGATTGTCATAGGCTTAAATCCCGTCACTTTCCGACACAACTTTTCTCATCCACGACCACAAAGACTGCTGGGGTGGCGCTCCTGGTGTCAAAGCGATTTAAGGGGAAGCAGTTACACCGGGGGACAGAGGTTAAAGGGCGACTCCTATCCTGCAGGTTCTCACTGGGTGCTCACACCTTCACGGTGATTGCGGTTTATGCGCTAAATGAGGGGCAGGAGAAGTTCTTCCACCAAGTGCTTACTGAAGCAGCGGCGGCACCTGATAGACACGTTCTGGTTGGGGGGGGGACCTCAATTTAGTTTTTGACAACCTACTTGACAGGTCAGCGCAGCGATCCACGCAGGCAGGCACTTTATCGGAGGGGGGACGGAACAGATTGTCAGAACTGGGTATGACGGACTTGTGGCGGTCCCTCCACCGGGCGACCGGGACTACACATATTACTCCAACGCCCACAAAACCTATGCGCGCCTAGATTATTTTCTAACATCCACTTCATTTAGAGCGCTGGCGTCAAGCGTTGAGATAAGAGCAGCAGCCCTTTCCGATCATGCACCACTCACAGCAGTGTTTACCTTCCCACCGGTGGGGCGCAGTGCCCGTTGCTGGAGACTGAGGGACACGCTGCTGCAGAGACAGGGGGTTGTGGCCAAGATCAAGGAAGCTATAGCTGAATACCTGGTACACAACACACCGACGGACACTTCACATGCAACACATTGGGCAGCACTCAAGGCAGTCATACGGGGCGAGTTCATTGCAATCGCGGCAGCAGAAAATGTGGAGAGGGTCCGTAAGAGAGACGAGCTCTCTGCCCGCACGAAGGAATTGGAGCAGGTACACCAGAGGACAGGGGCGCCGCGGGTGTGGAAACAGTTGTGAGTGGCACGTCAACAGTTAGCAGCACTAGATCAAGATAGAGCAGAATACGCAGTACTACGGGTACGACTTGCATACTACACGGGAGGCGACAGATGCGGGAGGCTGTTGGGTCGGGCACTCCGCGAACAGCAGCAGCGACACTCGGTGCAGGAAATGCACACGCAGGACGGAGTCACAGTGACGGAGGACTGAGCTATAGCGCAGGCATTTAGTGACTTTTATACCACACTATACGAGGGGGCTGCTCTGGATCCAGCGGACGGGGCGGCCTTCCTGGACTCGGTGTCCATACCGGCTTTATCGACGGAACAATCAGAACTCCTTGACAGGGAGATCCGTCCTGAAGAAGTCATTGCCGCGATCTCCCGCCTCAAGCTGGCCAAGGCGCCGGGACCGGATGGCTTCACCGCCGCCTTTTACAAAACATTCTGCCCCCAGGTTGCTCCGTTGTTGACTGCCCTCTTTAATTCCTTCTCGGAGCCCGGCGCCATCCCAAGAGATCTGATGAGTGCCATGATCTCGGTCATTCCCAAACCGGGGAAGGACCCAACGCAATGCGGGGCCTACCGCCCAATCTCGTTACTTAACGTAGATCTGAAGCTTTACACCAGTATACTGTCGAAGCGGCTGGGCCCACTTATGCCGGGTCTGATTGATCCGGACCAGGCCGGCTTTATACCGGAGCGCCAAACGGTCGACAACACAAAAAGAGCACTCCACTTAGTGGAACGGGCCTCCAGGTTGCCGGGAGAGTTCATGATGTTGGCAATTGATGCGGAGAAGGCCTTCGAACGTGTCCACTGGCCGTACTTGGAACAGGTGCTCATCAAGGCAGGGTTAGGCGCGAGATTTCGTACTGCTATACCTTCCCCACGGCGTTGGTTCGGGTGAATGGCTGCTCATCGCCCGTATTCCCCATCGAACGCGGAACTCGGCAGGGGTGTCCGCTCTCGCCCCTGCTCTTCGCGCTGTATATGGAACCCCTGGCGCAGGCCATGCGATTGCATCCGACCATTAAGGGGATTAAATTCGGGGCTTATATCCACACATTTAGCTTATACGCTGATGACGTCTTGCTTTCCTTTGCTTCTCCTGCGGCATCCCTGCCGGCCGGGGCGGCCATCCTGGATGCGTTTGCGAAGGCCTCTGGCTTTAAGGTGAACATGACGAAATCAGTAGCACTTGACCTTTCCTTGGAGGCACACACGCGGGCCTCCCTAGAAGCACAATTCCCCTTCCAATGGGCAGACGGTGCAGTCCCCTACCTGGGCATACAATTGGCGGCCACGCTACCAGAAACGGTGCGTCTCAACTATGCTAACCTTAGTCGCACTATCCGCGCGGAGGTCGGGCGGTGGCGGCACCTCCCACTATCTAGGCTGGGCCGAGTGGCAGCAGTAAAGATGACAATCCTGCCGCAAGTTTTATACCTTTTTCGGGCTAGCCCCCTCCGTCCCCCAGAGGGATGGATTCGCCGCACGCAATCGGAGCTGGCTCAGTTTGTGTGGAACGGGAAACGGCCCAGACTCAAGCTGAGGCTAGCGATGCTTCCCCCGGAGAATGGTGGGCTGGGCCTGCCGGATTTGCGTCACTATTTCCAGGCGACCCAACTCAGAACTCTAGTGGAATGGAGCAAATGGGAATCGGAGCGCTATTGGTTGTTCCAGGACCAAGCGGTCGAGGGGCGTCCACTCCAGGAGGTGCCTTTCCTGCGGCGACAACACCGGCCCCCTACCTATACGCCTCCTTCGTCACGAGGGTACCGCTAGAGGTATGGGATCGAACATGCGTCTTACACGACCTGACGACCTTCCCGTCTCCCCTCACACCCCTGTTAGAGAACCCTGACTTCGGCCCGGGTAGGGATGTCCAGGCCTTTGCGTGGTGGCGCCCAGCAGGATGCCGATGCCTCTTTCACATGTATTCAGGTGCGGGAGTGATGCCTTTTGAGGAATTCCGGAAGACCTATGACCTCCCGGAGGCTGAACGCCTTAGGTATCTACAGGTCCGACATTGGGCGCTTCAACCCCAGATCCGTGGAGACGCTACACGCAAGCTCAGTAAATATGAATACTGGCTTCTCTCGCGCACCACAGATAAGCGAATCATTTCAGACATACATCAGCTCCTCTTGGACAGATACTCGCGCGTTTATAATGCAGGACGGGCTAGATGGGAGAGGGAACTGGGGCGGACTCTGCGCAACAAAGAATGGGAGGACATTTACTACCGCGCCAGACACTCACGAGATGCGTGAGGTTTGGCACCTCACGCGAGATGCGTGAGATTCGGCATCTCACGCAAGATGCGTGAGGTTTGGCACCTCACGCGAGATGCGTGAGGTTTGGCACCTCACGCGAGATGCGTGAGGTTTGACACCTCACGCGAGGTGCGTGAGGTTTGGCACCTCACGCGAGATGCGTGAGGTTTAGCACCTCACGCGAGATGCGTGAGGTTTGGCCCCTCACTCTAGATGAGTGAGGTTTGGCACCTCACGTGAGATGCGTGAGGTTTGGCACCTCACGCGAGGTGCGTGAGGTTTGGCAGCTCACGCGAGATGCGTGAGGTTTGGCAGCTCACGCGAGATGCGTGAGGTTTGGCAGCTCACGCGAGATGCGTGAGGTTTGGCACCTCACGCGAGATGCGTGAGGTTCGGTACCTCACGCGAGATGCGTGAGGTTCGGTACCTCACGCGAGATGCGTGAGGTTTGGCCCCTCACTCGAGATGAGTGAGGTTTGGCACCTCACGCGAGATGCGTGAGGTTTGGCAGCTCACGCGAGATGCGTGAGGTTTGGCAGCTCACGCGAGATGCGTGAGGTTTGGCACCTCACGCGGGATGCGTGAGGTTTGGCACCTCACGCGAGATGCGTGAGGTTTAACACCTCACGCGAGATGCGTGAGGTTCGGTACCTCACGCGAGATGCGTGAGGTTTGGCCCCTCACTCGAGATGAGTGAGGTTTGGCACCTCACGCGAGATGCGTGAGGTTTGGCACCTCACGCGAGATGCGTGAGGTTTGGCAGCTCACGCGAGATGCGTGAGGTTTGGCACCTCACGCGAGATGCGTGAGGTTTGGCAGCTCACGCGAGATGCGTGAGGTTTGGCACCTCACGCGGGATGCGTGAGGTTTGGCACCTCACGCGAGGTGCGTGAGGTTTAGCAGCACACGCGAGATGCGTGAGGTTTGGCAGCTCACGCGAGATGCGTGAGGTTTGGCAGCTCACGCGAGATGCGTGAGGTTTGGCAGCTCACGCGAGATGCGTGAGGTTTGGCACCTCACGCGGGATGCGTGAGGTTTGGCACCTCACGCGAGATGCGTGAGGTTTAACACCTCACGCGAGATGCGTGAGGTCCGGCACCTCACGCGAGATGCGTGAGGTTCGGCAACTCACGCGAGATGCGTGAGGTTCGGCACCTCACGCGAGATGTGTGAGGTTCGGCACCTCATTCCGCACTTTGCGGGAATTCAAGCGCTTCAGGGCACCTTAGGGCTCCTGGGGACATCGCGCTGCGGTGTTGGTAGCCGCCATCTTGGGTGAGTGAGGGAACCAGGGAGTGCCGAATTGCTGGCGCCATCTTGGTTGGGGGGCTATTGATCGCACTACAGGACTCTTGCGTATACGGCTATATATGATGGACGCCCCTAAAGCGTGCAGCGTAGGCGCGCAGCGGCCGCGCCGGCGGAGCGCCGGAGGTGCGCCAGAGGTAAGCCCGTTTGCGCCCGTTCGCGCACAGGACGCGCCGGGCGCCGAAAGTTCTGCCTCTCGGAACCAAGATGTAACTTCTTACTCTTATTCCCGCGATGAACTTTTACGCCTTAATCTCGGTTCACTCAGTAACCGAAAGTATAATATCACCAGTAAGCACCCAGTTGCCTTGTCCTGTGGCTTGTTGAATGTGAGATCTCTCATCAAACACTGTGAAGAAATTGCGTTACTTATCGAGTCTTACCACCTAGACGTACTCTTCATGACAGAGACTTGGACAACACCGACTAGCTCGGTGGAACTGGGGACAGCTTGTCCCCCTGGCTTCAAAATAATGCATGGGACAGAGTCGGCATTGGTGACTGTTCTCGATGACCTTCGAACGCGTGCCGACCAGGGTCGAGCAGCCTTTTTAGTGCTGCTCGACATGTCGGCCGCGTTCGACACGGTCAGCCATGCAATCCTGATCAGGAGACTGACGGAGGCTGGGGTGTCCGGCTTGGCCCTTGAATGGCTGGTGTCATATCTCGATCAAAGGCACCAGGTAGTTGCCCTGCCACCCTTTAAATCCAACCTCAGGAGGGATGGCCAGGGAGTACCCCAGGGCTCGGCCATCAGCTCCATTCTTTTAAATCTTTACCTCCGTCCCCTGATCACGCTGATTAAATCTTTTGGCATAACAGTCACCAACTACGCCGATGACACCCAACTTATCTTCTAGTTTGAGGGTAAGGACGGGGTGTCACAGGAGGTCTTCCATCGATGCATGAGCACCACGGCAGAATGGCTGGGTAACAACTCCCTACAATTTAACAGCTCGAAAACCGAGGTGCTACATTGCTCTATGGATCGGACCCCTAGACCCCTACCACAGGGTTTTTGGCCTCCTGATTTCCAAGGTACTAGTCTGCCTGCCGAATCGGTTCGGAATTTGGGGGTAATGTTTAGTTCCGACTTACAGCTGGACACATCAGTGAACAAAACGGTGGCCACTTGTATGGCATTACTTGGATCATTGCGAAAGATTCTACCCTTGCTCCCGGTACAGGCCAGACCAGAGGTAGTGCGGAGCATAATTTTAAGTCGTCTCGACTACTGCAACGCACTGCTGCTGGGGGCACCAGTTACTCTGCTAGGAAAACTCCAACAAGTACAGAATTTTGCTGCCAAACTGGCACTCTCGCGACGCCGCCTGGACTCTTCTGCCAAGGCACTTAGGGACCTCCATTGGTTGCCAATCTCTCAACGGGTGAACTTCAAAGCTTTGTGTTTGGTTTTTAGGGCTCTACACGGACAAGGCCCGTCTCCTCTGCAGGACCATTTCTCATGGTACATCCCTCCAAGACCACTCCCGTCAGCCTCGGCTTACTTGGTGGTAGTACCCAAGTTTCTGAGGTCCCGGATGGGTGGTCGGTCCTTCAGGTTTACCTCAGCGCGGCTGTGGAATTCTCTACCGCTAGGCCTGAGGGGCCTGGAAGATTTTTCTTCCTTTAAAAAAGCATTAAAGACCCATCTGTTCCCGAAAACAATGTAAATAGATTGGAAGCTGGAAACATCATGTATTGTGTCATAACAGTCTAACCGCCAGGATGCCCGTCGGGTGACAGTTATAGCGCTATAAAAGAACGCCTATACATAACATACATACATACATAATCGCATGTAAATTATACTTAAGTATTTAAATGTTGCCTGTCTCTGCCGGCTTCAGAGTGAGGGGGATTTCGTTAAGGAGGCGGGTTTCAGAGGGGTGAAGAAGAAGCTCTCTAGTCTGGGGGTTGAGGTGGTTTGTGTTGCGCCACGCGCCGGGACTCCTTTACCCTGTCACCCGGGATGCTCAGCTCATGCATGTGAGAAGTTGGCCTGATATGCAGTGCTCACTATTCTAGTGATCACTATGTATCAGTCCGAACAACCCTTATTGATGATTGGTTGTAAGTCAACCGTAGACCAGCTATCCTAGTAGCATGGACAAGAGCAGTCTTTAGGCTAGACTCTAGAGGGCGTGTTAAGCCAGCTGTTATACCATCACATATACCCCTTGAACACCAAGTGAAAGGACACCACACAAGTTGTTATGAAAATAAACAGTTATTTATTTAGAACACAACAACCCTGGACTCTTTATGAGGACAGGGTGCTAAGCACAATACAAAGCTCTTAAGAAAATACGCAAAGTTGCACAATTTACACAAATGCCCGAGGGGCGCGAAAAACCATATACTCTGAAAGTGGAATGCGAAATTACTAGCAGGTAAGTACTACTCTAATAGACTTTAGGATCGCTAGGACTGGACTACTGAACCTTCAGATTACTAGCAGGAGGCCTAGGGGGATCGGGTGCAGAGTGTGCACTCTCACGCGGGATGCGGGAAAAAGTCTATGGTTGCCAGAAATTACAAAGTTAGTGTTATCGGACGAATCCGACTAGGTAGAGCTGAAACGAAAAAGGATCTGGACCCTTGGATAGTGAGGCTATGCTGGGGCACCGAAATGCCGAGGTTACCTAGCCCAGGGGCTGCGGATGCATAGGTCTGGAAAGACGTCGGGAATCCTCGTTGCAGTCTATGGAGCCTGAAAGAAGAAGTTGCTGGCAGGCGACCAGTGTTGAAGTTCGAAGTGATCCAAGCCTGGATCGAAGATGGAAGACACCTGTAAGCAGAGGGGACCAAGTTCTGAATCACTAGCCAGTGATTAGCTGGGCACCAGGATGGCACAGGACGAAGTCACCTCGACCAGGTGAGTGGGCGACGCTGGGCTCTGCAGTCTCACTGACCAGGAGGCGTTGTCGGCGACCAGGATGGAGGTGCGAGCTGTCCCACGATGGTATCTGCTGTCGACGTTGCTGGACCCAGGATTGGGGCAACAAGTCTTGGCAAATGCAAGCCCACGCGGTGGACTCAAAATGGCGTCTGGAGTGGACCAGGAGGGTCCGGGGTGCTCCTCTGTTGGAGGGGAGCAAGGGTCAGTCTGGAGCAACCAGACCAGCGGTGTTGTCGTCGGTGGGCGTCGTCAAGAGGGCCACAAGCCAGCAGGCAAGTAGCCGGACAACGCGGTGAGCAGCAAAGAGCAGAAGGGCCCCACGCAGATCTGGTGGATGCTGGGGGGCTGGACTTCGGTGCTGGAGCTGCTCAGGGTCAGGGCTTCTCGAACCCCAAAGCACTCACTCGAGGATCCCTCAGCGGTCGTGCTGGATAAGCGTCATGCAGTTCTGAAGATGGCCGGTCCCTCGAGGTCTCGTCGCACCCACGGATCTCAGCTGAGCTGAGGATGTGGGTAGAGGTCAGAGGTGCCAGGGAAGCCGGGTCTCGTCGTGCTGGTCGGTCGGATTCCGGAGGAAGGACGTGCAGCAAACCGCAGTGTTCTTAGATGGTGCCTGCGGGTGCAGGGTGACTACTCCTTAGTCACAAGGGAGAAATCTTGAGAAGAAGTCTTGAGTTCCTTTCGTGGAAAGTAGTTTCAGGATTCAAAGATGATCTAATTTGGAAGGGGGCCCGCTCCTATCTTTATACTAGTAAGGGGGCTGGCACGCGACTAGGTCCTGCCCATGGGTGGGACCAGGAAGGGGGGTGGTTACACCCCTCTCCCATGCCGGACTTTCCCCAGGTCAGGAGCTGGTGTGCCTCTGGAACTGGTTCTAGCCGGCCTATGCATAGTGAGCACCGGGGTGCCACTTGTAGTCACCTTCCTCTAAAGCCCTGCCTACCCAGGATACACAAAACCCTGTCTGGGATGGTGCTAGCACCGCCCCTGACAGGAAACCCTTTGTCCAAGCCTCCCTCGCTGGAAGGACTCCCAGCAGCAGGAGGTCAGACTTGTGTCTGTGGTGGCAGCATCCATTTTGTGATGCTGAGGCTTGAGTTAACTTTAACCGGGGTTCACAGTTACATACATGTCGTGTCCCTCTAGAAGGGTGGAATGCTAACCCCGTCGCCAGAATTGGCGAGGAGTTAGTATTCCAATTCGTATGACACCTTACTCGACATGTTTTGATAAAGCGATACCAGAGTTGGCATATAACTGCGAGGATTATAATGCACTTAAGAGTATATGGTATGCGTTATCATGGAACAGCTATTAGGACTTGGTTCCGCAAGCTGCAAACGGGCTCAGCTCATGCCAGAGCACCATCTCACATGATTCCAAGATTCCAAGCACTCTGCCTTCAGGATTGTCAAGGCCTGCCATAGGAGTGACTGATAGGAATCTATGTGTCCATTTTAGGGTTAGATATAGGTATACTATATCTAAAGCAAAGGGTGATTGCACCACCTTGCCCCAGCTGTCGTGCAGCCAGTTGTGTCAGATTTAGATGGCCAGCCAGGGGTGGCATAATACATGCTGCAGCCCCTGGTAGGCCTCTTTAACCACATCCTGGGCCGACCGGTGGACTCAACGCTTCGGTTGGACAGGGCCCATAGGACGGGCCCGCCCAGGGCGGCCTCATCCCAACCGGCTGACATCTTGGTCTGCGTGCAGGACTTCCGCACGAAGGAGGAGATCCTTAGCAAAGCGCGCCAGATGGGAACCATCTCATATGGTGCCCATTCGCCGACTCTATATCAGGACCTCGCCTCCATCACCCTGGAGAAACGACGGTCATTCCGACCGATCACGGCAGAACTGCGACGCAACATCCCATATAGCTGGGGTCACCCCTTTCTCCTGGTGTTTAAGCTGGACAACAAGGTTCACCAGTTGCGGTCTTTCAGGGATGCATGCAAATTGCTAGGCCTCGAGGAACCGACGGAGGATGACGATCAGCCTGGAGGGGGAGCAAATGGCATGGACGGCCCTGGGCAGTGGAAACGGCAACGGCGACGACGAAGACTGAGGCGCCCGGCAGCGCAAGAGATCGAAGATGGTCGCCGCGCTGCGGTAGAAACCGTAGCGCTGGGACTGGCAACCTCCGACAGCGCATAACCAACGATGAGGTGGCACGAGGGCTTTTGATGAGACAGTGGGGATTGGGGCCGACTGAGTCTGCGGCGGGGGCGGAGGTATTGGACTCCGACACATTCCCCCGAAGGTGTCCCAACCTCCTCGTCTACAACTATGGACGTTGGACAGGACTATTTTTGGTATTCTTCAAGTTGGGGAAAGGGGAGGGAGGGTGGTCTCCTTGGCAGGTGGAGGCGTGGGGTGAGACTGTTTGCTTCTTTGGCCAGTCAGGAAAAGGGGGTTTCTGGACTGGGAGAGACCTTTCCCATTCATCTCTGGATGAAGGACTATCAATGTTGGCATCTTGGGATTGCGGGGGGGTGGGGGGCTGTCAAGGGTTTTGTTCATTGTGGGGAGGAGGGTGTTGTTGGTAAGGGGGAGGAACTCCGGATCCGAGTGAATGTTGGACTTAAAGGGTGTGGCGAATTCCGCAGATCTGAGGGTCCTGGGTGGCCGGGGCAGCTGCGAGACAGGGCTTGGCTGCTGTTTTGGCCACTGGAAGTTTTCTCAGAGAGCGTGTGGGGTATGACTCCTTATGCCTGCGACTGAGTTGAGTGTGCTCACGTTGTATGTGCGTGGGCACAGTCCGGTTAAGCGGCGAGCGGTGCTGTCCCTGCTGGAGAATTCAAAAGCAGATATCTGTCTCCTCCAGGAAACGCATTTGCTAACTAAGGATTGTCATAGGCTTAAATCCCGTCACTTTCCGACACAACTTTTCTCATCCACGACCACAAAGACTGCTGGGGTGGCGCTCCTGGTGTCAAAGCGATTTAAGGGGAAGCAGTTACACCGGGGGACAGAGGTTAAAGGGCGACTCCTATCCTGCAGGTTCTCACTGGGTGCTCACACCTTCACGGTGATTGCGGTTTATGCGCTAAATGAGGGGCAGGAGAAGTTCTTCCACCAAGTGCTTACTGAAGCAGCGGCGGCACCTGATAGACACGTTCTGGTTGGGGGGGGGACCTCAATTTAGTTTTTGACAACCTACTTGACAGGTCAGCGCAGCGATCCACGCAGGCAGGCACTTTATCGGAGGGGGGACGGAACAGATTGTCAGAACTGGGTATGACGGACTTGTGGCGGTCCCTCCACCGGGCGACCGGGACTACACATATTACTCCAACGCCCACAAAACCTATGCGCGCCTAGATTATTTTCTAACATCCACTTCATTTAGAGCGCTGGCGTCAAGCGTTGAGATAAGAGCAGCAGCCCTTTCCGATCATGCACCACTCACAGCAGTGTTTACCTTCCCACCGGTGGGGCGCAGTGCCCGTTGCTGGAGACTGAGGGACACGCTGCTGCAGAGACAGGGGGTTGTGGCCAAGATCAAGGAAGCTATAGCTGAATACCTGGTACACAACACACCGACGGACACTTCACATGCAACACATTGGGCAGCACTCAAGGCAGTCATACGGGGCGAGTTCATTGCAATCGCGGCAGCAGAAAATGTGGAGAGGGCCCGTAAGAGAGACGAGCTCTCTGCCCGCACGAAGGAATTGGAGCAGGTACACCAGAGGACAGGGGCGCCGCGGGTGTGGAAACAGTTGTGAGTGGCACGTCAACAGTTAGCAGCACTAGATCAAGATAGAGCAGAATACGCAGTACTACGGGTACGACTTGCATACTACACGGGAGGCGACAGATGCGGGAGGCTGTTGGGTCGGGCACTCCGCGAACAGCAGCAGCGACACTCGGTGCAGGAAATGCACACGCAGGACGGAGTCACAGTGACGGAGGACTGAGCTATAGCGCAGGCATTTAGTGACTTTTATACCACACTATACGAGGGGGCTGCTCTGGATCCAGCGGACGGGGCGGCCTTCCTGGACTCGGTGTCCATACCGGCTTTATCGACGGAACAATCAGAACTCCTTGACAGGGAGATCCGTCCTGAAGAAGTCATTGCCGCGATCTCCCGCCTCAAGCTGGCCAAGGCGCCGGGACCGGATGGCTTCACCGCCGCCTTTTACAAAACATTCTGCCCCCAGGTTGCTCCGTTGTTGACTGCCCTCTTTAATTCCTTCTCGGAGCCCGGCGCCATCCCAAGAGATCTGATGAGTGCCATGATCTCGGTCATTCCCAAACCGGGGAAGGACCCAACGCAATGCGGGGCCTACCGCCCAATCTCGTTACTTAACGTAGATCTGAAGCTTTACACCAGTATACTGTCGAAGCGGCTGGGCCCACTTATGCCGGGTCTGATTGATCCGGACCAGGCCGGCTTTATACCGGAGCGCCAAACGGTCGACAACACAAAAAGAGCACTCCACTTAGTGGAACGGGCCTCCAGGTTGCCGGGAGAGTTCATGATGTTGGCAATTGATGCGGAGAAGGCCTTCGAACGTGTCCACTGGCCGTACTTGGAACAGGTGCTCATCAAGGCAGGGTTAGGCGCGAGATTTCGTACTGCTATACCTTCCCCACGGCGTTGGTTCGGGTGAATGGCTGCTCATCGCCCGTATTCCCCATCGAACGCGGAACTCGGCAGGGGTGTCCGCTCTCGCCCCTGCTCTTCGCGCTGTATATGGAACCCCTGGCGCAGGCCATGCGATTGCATCCGACCATTAAGGGGATTAAATTCGGGGCTTATATCCACACATTTAGCTTATACGCTGATGACGTCTTGCTTTCCTTTGCTTCTCCTGCGGCATCCCTGCCGGCCGGGGCGGCCATCCTGGATGCGTTTGCGAAGGCCTCTGGCTTTAAGGTGAACATGACGAAATCAGTAGCACTTGACCTTTCCTTGGAGGCACACACGCGGGCCTCCCTAGAAGCACAATTCCCCTTCCAATGGGCAGACGGTGCAGTCCCCTACCTGGGCATACAATTGGCGGCCACGCTACCAGAAACGGTGCGTCTCAACTATGCTAACCTTAGTCGCACTATCCGCGCGGAGGTCGGGCGGTGGCGGCACCTCCCACTATCTAGGCTGGGCCGAGTGGCAGCAGTAAAGATGACAATCCTGCCGCAAGTTTTATACCTTTTTCGGGCTAGCCCGCTCCGTCCCCCAGAGGGATGGATTCGCCGCACGCAATCGGAGCTGGCTCAGTTTGTGTGGAACGGGAAACGGCCCAGACTCAAGCTGAGGCTAGCGATGCTTCCCCCGGAGAATGGTGGGCTGGGCCTGCCGGATTTGCGTCACTATTTCCAGGCGACCCAACTCAGAACTCTAGTGGAATGGAGCAAATGGGAATCGGAGCGCTATTGGTTGTTCCAGGACCAAGCGGTCGAGGGGCGTCCACTCCAGGAGGTGCCTTTCCTGCGGCGACAACACCGGCCCCCTACCTATACGCCTCCTTCGTCACGAGGGTACCGCTAGAGGTATGGGATCGAACATGCGTCTTACACGACCTGACGACCTTCCCGTCTCCCCTCACACCCCTGTTAGAGAACCCTGACTTCGGCCCGGGTAGGGATGTCCGGCCTTTGCGTGGTGGCGCCCAGCAGGATGCCGATGCCTCTTTCACATGTATTCAGGTGCGGGAGTGATGCCTTTTGAGGAATTCCGGAAGACCTATGACCTCCCGGAGGCTGAACGCCTTAGGTATCTACAGGTCCGACATTGGGCGCTTCAACCCCAGATCCGTGGAGACGCTACACGCAAGCTCAGTAAATATGAATACTGGCTTCTCTCGCGCACCACAGATAAGCGAATCATTTCAGACATACATCAGCTCCTCTTGGACAGATACTCGCGCGTTTATAATGCAGGACGGGCTAGATGGGAGAGGGAACTGGGGCGGACTCTGCGCAACAAAGAATGGGAGGACATTTACTACCGCGCCAGACACTCACGAGATGCGTGAGGTTTGGCACCTCACGCGAGATGCGTGAGATTCGGCATCTCACGCAAGATGCGTGAGGTTTGGCACCTCACGCGAGATGCGTGAGGTTTGGCACCTCACGCGAGATGCGTGAGGTTTGACACCTCACGCGAGGTGCGTGAGGTTTGGCACCTCACGCGAGATGCGTGAGGTTTAGCACCTCACGCGAGATGCGTGAGGTTTGGCCCCTCACTCTAGATGAGTGAGGTTTGGCACCTCACGTGAGATGCGTGAGGTTTGGCACCTCACGCGAGGTGCGTGAGGTTTGGCAGCTCACGCGAGATGCGTGAGGTTTGGCAGCTCACGCGAGATGCGTGAGGTTTGGCAGCTCACGCGAGATGCGTGAGGTTTGGCACCTCACGCGAGATGCGTGAGGTTCGGTACCTCACGCGAGATGCGTGAGGTTTGGCCCCTCACTCGAGATGAGTGAGGTTTGGCACCTCACGCGAGATGCGTGAGGTTTGGCAGCTCACGCGAGATGCGTGAGGTTTGGCAGCTCACGCGAGATGCGTGAGGTTTGGCACCTCACGCGGGATGCGTGAGGTTTGGCACCTCACGCGGGATGCGTGAGGTTTGGCAGCACACGCGAGATGCGTGAGGTTTGGCAGCTCACGCGAGATGCGTGAGGTTTGGCAGCTCACGCGAGATGCGTGAGGTTTGGTACCTCACGCGAGATGCGTGAGGTTTGGCCCCTCACTCGAGATGAGTGAGGTTTGGCACCTCACGCGAGATGCGTGAGGTTTGGCAGCTCACGCGAGATGCGTGAGGTTTGGCAGCTCACGCGAGATGCGTGAGGTTTGGCACCTCACGCGGGATGCGTGAGGTTTGGCACCTCACGCGAGATGCGTGAGGTTTAACACCTCACGCGAGATGCGTGAGGTTCGGTACCTCACGCAAGATGCGTGAGGTTTGGCCCCTCACTCGAGATGAGTGAGGTTTGGCACCTCACGCGGGATGCGTGAGGTTTGGCACCTCACGCGAGGTGCGTGAGGTTTGGCAGCTCACGCGAGATGCGTGAGGTTTGGCAGCTCACGCGAGATGCGTGAGGTTTGGCACCTCACGCGAGATGCGTGAGGTTTAACACCTCACGCGAGATGCGTGAGGTTCGGTACCTCACGCGAGATGCGTGAGGTTTGGCCCCTCACTCGAGATGAGTGAGGTTTGGCACCTCACGCGAGATGCGTGAGGTTTGGCAGCTCACGCGAGATGCGTGAGGTTTGGCACCTCACGCGAGATGCGTGAGGTTTGGCAGCTCACGCGAGATGCGTGAGGTTTGGCACCTCACGCGGGATGCGTGAGGTTTGGCACCTCACGCGAGGTGCGTGAGGTTTGGCAGCACACGCGAGATGCGTGAGGTTTGGCAGCTCACGCGAGATGCGTGAGGTTTGGCAGCTCACGCGAGATGCGTGAGGTTTGGCAGCTCACGCGAGATGCGTGAGGTTTGGCACCTCACGCGGGATGCGTGAGGTTTGGCACTTCACGCGAGATGCGTGAGGTTTGGCAGCTCACGCGAGATGCGTGAGGTTTGGCAGCTCACGCGAGATGCGTGAGGTTTGGCAGCTCACGCGAGATGCGTGAGGTTTGGCAGCTCACGCGAGATGCGTGAGGTTTGGCACCTCACGCGAGATGCGTGAGGTATGGCACCTCACGCGAGATGCGTGAGGTATGGCGCCTCACGCGAGATGCGTGAGGTTTGGCACTTCACGCGAGATGCGTGAGGTTTGGCACCTCACGCGAGATGCGTGAGGTTCGGCACCTCACGCGAGATGCGTGAGGTTTGGCAGCTCACGCGAGATGCGTGAGGTTTGGCAGCTCACGCGAGATGCGTGAGGTTTGGCAGCTCACGCGAGATGTGTGAGGTTCGGCACCTCATTCCGCACTTTGCGGGAATTCAAGCGCTTCAGGGCACCTTAGGGCTCCTGGGGACATCGCGCTGCGGTGTTGGTAGCCGCCATCTTGGGTGAGTGAGGGAACCAGGGAGTGCCGAATTGCTGGCGCCATCTTGGTTGGGGGGCTATTGATCGCACTACAGGACTCTTGCGTATACGGCTATATATGATGGACGCCCCTAAAGCGTGCAGCGTAGGCGCGCAGCGGCCGCGCCGGCGGAGCGCCGGAGGTGCGCCAGAGGTAAGCCCGTTTGCGCCCGTTCGCGCACAGGACGCGCCGGGCGCCGAAAGTTCTGCCTCTCGGAACCAAGATGTAACTTCTTACTCTTATTCCCGCGATGAACTTTTACGCCTTAATCTCGGTTCACTCAGTAACCGAAAGTATAATATCACCAGTAAGCACCCAGTTGCCTTGTCCTGTGGCTTGTTGAATGTGAGATCTCTCATCAAACACTGTGAAGAAATTGCGTTACTTATCGAGTCTTACCACCTAGACGTACTCTTCATGACAGAGACTTGGACAACACCGACTAGCTCGGTGGAACTGGGGACAGCTTGTCCCCCTGGCTTCAAAATAATGCATGGGACAGAGTCGGCATTGGTGACTGTTCTCGATGACCTTCGAACGCGTGCCGACCAGGGTCGAGCAGCCTTTTTAGTGCTGCTCGACATGTCGGCCGCGTTCGACACGGTCAGCCATGCAATCCTGATCAGGAGACTGACGGAGGCTGGGGTGTCCGGCTTGGCCCTTGAATGGCTGGTGTCATATCTCGATCAAAGGCACCAGGTAGTTGCCCTGCCACCCTTTAAATCCAACCTCAGGAGGGATGGCCAGGGAGTACCCCAGGGCTCGGCCATCAGCTCCATTCTTTTAAATCTTTACCTCCGTCCCCTGATCACGCTGATTAAATCTTTTGGCATAACAGTCACCAACTACGCCGATGACACCCAACTTATCTTCTAGTTTGAGGGTAAGGACGGGGTGTCACAGGAGGTCTTCCATCGATGCATGAGCACCACGGCAGAATGGCTGGGTAACAACTCCCTACAATTTAACAGCTCGAAAACCGAGGTGCTACATTGCTCTATGGATCGGACCCCTAGACCCCTACCACAGGGTTTTTGGCCTCCTGATTTCCAAGGTACTAGTCTGCCTGCCGAATCGGTTCGGAATTTGGGGGTAATGTTTAGTTCCGACTTACAGCTGGACACATCAGTGAACAAAACGGTGGCCACTTGTATGGCATTACTTGGATCATTGCGAAAGATTCTACCCTTGCTCCCGGTACAGGCCAGACCAGAGGTAGTGCGGAGCATAATTTTAAGTCGTCTCGACTACTGCAACGCACTGCTGCTGGGGGCACCAGTTACTCTGCTAGGAAAACTCCAACAAGTACAGAATTTTGCTGCCAAACTGGCACTCTCGCGACGCCGCCTGGACTCTTCTGCCAAGGCACTTAGGGACCTCCATTGGTTGCCAATCTCTCAACGGGTGAACTTCAAAGCTTTGTGTTTGGTTTTTAGGGCTCTACACGGACAAGGCCCGTCTCCTCTGCAGGACCATTTCTCATGGTACATCCCTCCAAGACCACTCCCGTCAGCCTCGGCTTACTTGGTGGTAGTACCCAAGTTTCTGAGGTCCCGGATGGGTGGTCGGTCCTTCAGGTTTACCTCAGCGCAGCTGTGGAATTCTCTACCGCTAGGCCTGAGGGGCCTGGAAGATTTTTCTTCCTTTAAAAAAGCATTAAAGACCCATCTGTTCCCGAAAACAATGTAAATAGATTGGAAGCTGGAAACATCATGTATTGTGTCATAACAGTCTAACCGCCAGGATGCCCGTCGGGGGACAGTTATAGCGCTATAAAAGAACGCCTATACATAACATACATACATACATAATCGCATGTAAATTATACTTAAGTATTTAAATGTTGCCTGTCTCTGCCGGCTTCAGAGTGAGGGGGATTTCGTTAAGGAGGCGGGTTTCAGAGGGGTGAAGAAGAAGCTCTCTAGTCTGGGGGTTGAGGTGGTTTGTGTTGCGCCACGCGCCGGGACTCCTTTACCCTGTCACCCGGGATGCTCAGCTCATGCATGTGAGAAGTTGGCCTGATATGCAGTGCTCACTATTCTAGTGATCACTATGTATCAGTCCGAACAACCCTTATTGATGATTGGTTGTAAGTCAACCGTAGACCAGCTATCCTAGTAGCATGGACAAGAGCAGTCTTTAGGCTAGACTCTAGAGGGCGTGTTAAGCCAGCTGTTATACCATCACATATACCCCTTGAACACCAAGTGAAAGGACACCACACAAGTTGTTATGAAAATAAACAGTTATTTATTTAGAACACAACAACCCTGGACTCTTTATGAGGACAGGGTGCTAAGCACAATACAAAGCTCTTAAGAAAATACGCAAAGTTGCACAATTTACACAAATGCCCGAGGGGCGCGAAAAACCATATACTCTGAAAGTGGAATGCGAAATTACTAGCAGGTAAGTACTACTCTAATAGACTTTAGGATCGCTAGGACTGGACTACTGAACCTTCAGATTACTAGCAGGAGGCCTAGGGGGATCGGGTGCAGAGTGTGCACTCTCACGCGGGATGCGGGAAAAAGTCTATGGTTGCCAGAAATTACAAAGTTAGTGTTATCGGACGAATCCGACTAGGTAGAGCTGAAACGAAAAAGGATCTGGACCCTTGGATAGTGAGGCTATGCTGGGGCACCGAAATGCCGAGGTTACCTAGCCCAGGGGCTGCGGATGCATAGGTCTGGAAAGACGTCGGGAATCCTCGTTGCAGTCTATGGAGCCTGAAAGAAGAAGTTGCTGGCAGGCGACCAGTGTTGAAGTTCGAAGTGATCCAAGCCTGGATCGAAGATGGAAGACACCTGTAAGCAGAGGGGACCAAGTTCTGAATCACTAGCCAGTGATTAGCTGGGCACCAGGATGGCACAGGACGAAGTCACCTCGACCAGGTGAGTGGGCGACGCTGGGCTCTGCAGTCTCACTGACCAGGAGGCGTTGTCGGCGACCAGGATGGAGGTGCGAGCTGTCCCACGATGGTATCTGCTGTCGACGTTGCTGGACCCAGGATTGGGGCAACAAGTCTTGGCAAATGCAAGCCCACGCGGTGGACTCAAAATGGCGTCTGGAGTGGACCAGGAGGGTCCGGGGTGCTCCTCTGTTGGAGGGGAGCAAGGGTCAGTCTGGAGCAACCAGACCAGCGGTGTTGTCGTCGGTGGGCGTCGTCAAGAGGGCCACAAGCCAGCAGGCAAGTAGCCGGACAACGCGGTGAGCAGCAAAGAGCAGAAGGGCCCCACGCAGATCTGGTGGATGCTGGGGGGCTGGACTTCGGTGCTGGAGCTGCTCAGGGTCAGGGCTTCTCGAACCCCAAAGCACTCACTCGAGGATCCCTCAGCGGTCGTGCTGGATAAGCGTCATGCAGTTCTGAAGATGGCCGGTCCCTCGAGGTCTCGTCGCACCCACGGATCTCAGCTGAGCTGAGGATGTGGGTAGAGGTCAGAGGTGCCAGGGAAGCCGGGTCTCGTCGTGCTGGTCGGTCGGATTCCGGAGGAAGGACGTGCAGCAAACCGCAGTGTTCTTAGATGGTGCCTGCGGGTGCAGGGTGACTACTCCTTAGTCACAAGGGAGAAATCTTGAGAAGAAGTCTTGAGTTCCTTTCGTGGAAAGTAGTTTCAGGATTCAAAGATGATCTAATTTGGAAGGGGGCCCGCTCCTATCTTTATACTAGTAAGGGGGCTGGCACGCGACTAGGTCCTGCCCATGGGTGGGACCAGGAAGGGGGGTGGTTACACCCCTCTCCCATGCCGGACTTTCCCCAGGTCAGGAGCTGGTGTGCCTCTGGAACTGGTTCTAGCCGGCCTATGCATAGTGAGCACCGGGGTGCCACTTGTAGTCACCTTCCTCTAAAGCCCTGCCTACCCAGGATACACAAAACCCTGTCTGGGATGGTGCTAGCACCGCCCCTGACAGGAAACCCTTTGTCCAAGCCTCCCTCGCTGGAAGGACTCCCAGCAGCAGGAGGTCAGACTTGTGTCTGTGGTGGCAGCATCCATTTTGTGATGCTGAGGCTTGAGTTAACTTTAACCGGGGTTCACAGTTACATACATGTCGTGTCCCTCTAGAAGGGTGGAATGCTAACCCCGTCGCCAGAATTGGCGAGGAGTTAGTATTCCAATTCGTATGACACCTTACTCGACATGTTTTGATAAAGCGATACCAGAGTTGGCATATAACTGCGAGGATTATAATGCACTTAAGAGTATATGGTATGCGTTATCATGGAACAGCTATTAGGACTTGGTTCCGCAAGCTGCAAACGGGCTCAGCTCATGCCAGAGCACCATCTCACATGATTCCAAGATTCCAAGCACTCTGCCTTCAGGATTGTCAAGGCCTGCCATAGGAGTGACTGATAGGAATCTATGTGTCCATTTTAGGGTTAGATATAGGTATACTATATCTAAAGCAAAGGGTGATTGCACCACCTTGCCCCAGCTGTCGTGCAGCCAGTTGTGTCAGATTTAGATGGCCAGCCAGGGGTGGCATAATACATGCTGCAGCCCCTGGTAGGCCTCTTTAACCACATCCTGGGCCGACCGGTGGACTCAACGCTTCGGTTGGACAGGGCCCATAGGACGGGCCCGCCCAGGGCGGCCTCATCCCAACCGGCTGACATCTTGGTCTGCGTGCAGGACTTCCGCACGAAGGAGGAGATCCTTAGCAAAGCGCGCCAGATGGGAACCATCTCATATGGTGCCCATTCGCCGACTCTATATCAGGACCTCGCCTCCATCACCCTGGAGAAACGACGGTCATTCCGACCGATCACGGCAGAACTGCGACGCAACATCCCATATAGCTGGGGTCACCCCTTTCTCCTGGTGTTTAAGCTGGACAACAAGGTTCACCAGTTGCGGTCTTTCAGGGATGCATGCAAATTGCTAGGCCTCGAGGAACCGACGGAGGATGACGATCAGCCTGGAGGGGGAGCAAATGGCATGGACGGCCCTGGGCAGTGGAAACGGCAACGGCGACGACGAAGACTGAGGCGCCCGGCAGCGCAAGAGATCGAAGATGGTCGCCGCGCTGCGGTAGAAACCGTAGCGCTGGGACTGGCAACCTCCGACAGCGCATAACCAACGATGAGGTGGCACGAGGGCTTTTGATGAGACAGTGGGGATTGGGGCCGACTGAGTCTGCGGCGGGGGCGGAGGTATTGGACTCCGACACATTCCCCCGAAGGTGTCCCAACCTCCTCGTCTACAACTATGGACGTTGGACAGGACTATTTTTGGTATTCTTCAAGTTGGGGAAAGGGGAGGGAGGGTGGTCTCCTTGGCAGGTGGAGGCGTGGGGTGAGACTGTTTGCTTCTTTGGCCAGTCAGGAAAAGGGGGTTTCTGGACTGGGAGAGACCTTTCCCATTCATCTCTGGATGAAGGACTATCAATGTTGGCATCTTGGGATTGCGGGGGGGTGGGGGGCTGTCAAGGGTTTTGTTCATTGTGGGGAGGAGGGTGTTGTTGGTAAGGGGGAGGAACTCCGGATCCGAGTGAATGTTGGACTTAAAGGGTGTGGCGAATTCCGCAGATCTGAGGGTCCTGGGTGGCCGGGGCAGCTGCGAGACAGGGCTTGGCTGCTGTTTTGGCCACTGGAAGTTTTCTCAGAGAGCGTGTGGGGTATGACTCCTTATGCCTGCGACTGAGTTGAGTGTGCTCACGTTGTATGTGCGTGGGCACAGTCCGGTTAAGCGGCGAGCGGTGCTGTCCCTGCTGGAGAATTCAAAAGCAGATATCTGTCTCCTCCAGGAAACGCATTTGCTAACTAAGGATTGTCATAGGCTTAAATCCCGTCACTTTCCGACACAACTTTTCTCATCCACGACCACAAAGACTGCTGGGGTGGCGCTCCTGGTGTCAAAGCGATTTAAGGGGAAGCAGTTACACCGGGGGACAGAGGTTAAAGGGCGACTCCTATCCTGCAGGTTCTCACTGGGTGCTCACACCTTCACGGTGATTGCGGTTTATGCGCTAAATGAGGGGCAGGAGAAGTTCTTCCACCAAGTGCTTACTGAAGCAGCGGCGGCACCTGATAGACACGTTCTGGTTGGGGGGGGGACCTCAATTTAGTTTTTGACAACCTACTTGACAGGTCAGCGCAGCGATCCACGCAGGCAGGCACTTTATCGGAGGGGGGACGGAACAGATTGTCAGAACTGGGTATGACGGACTTGTGGCGGTCCCTCCACCGGGCGACCGGGACTACACATATTACTCCAACGCCCACAAAACCTATGCGCGCCTAGATTATTTTCTAACATCCACTTCATTTAGAGCGCTGGCGTCAAGCGTTGAGATAAGAGCAGCAGCCCTTTCCGATCATGCACCACTCACAGCAGTGTTTACCTTCCCACCGGTGGGGCGCAGTGCCCGTTGCTGGAGACTGAGGGACACGCTGCTGCAGAGACAGGGGGTTGTGGCCAAGATCAAGGAAGCTATAGCTGAATACCTGGTACACAACACACCGACGGACACTTCACATGCAACACATTGGGCAGCACTCAAGGCAGTCATACGGGGCGAGTTCATTGCAATCGCGGCAGCAGAAAATGTGGAGAGGGCCCGTAAGAGAGACGAGCTCTCTGCCCGCACGAAGGAATTGGAGCAGGTACACCAGAGGACAGGGGCGCCGCGGGTGTGGAAACAGTTGTGAGTGGCACGTCAACAGTTAGCAGCACTAGATCAAGATAGAGCAGAATACGCAGTACTACGGGTACGACTTGCATACTACACGGGAGGCGACAGATGCGGGAGGCTGTTGGGTCGGGCACTCCGCGAACAGCAGCAGCGACACTCGGTGCAGGAAATGCACACGCAGGACGGAGTCACAGTGACGGAGGACTGAGCTATAGCGCAGGCATTTAGTGACTTTTATACCACACTATACGAGGGGGCTGCTCTGGATCCAGCGGACGGGGCGGCCTTCCTGGACTCGGTGTCCATACCGGCTTTATCGACGGAACAATCAGAACTCCTTGACAGGGAGATCCGTCCTGAAGAAGTCATTGCCGCGATCTCCCGCCTCAAGCTGGCCAAGGCGCCGGGACCGGATGGCTTCACCGCCGCCTTTTACAAAACATTCTGCCCCCAGGTTGCTCCGTTGTTGACTGCCCTCTTTAATTCCTTCTCGGAGCCCGGCGCCATCCCAAGAGATCTGATGAGTGCCATGATCTCGGTCATTCCCAAACCGGGGAAGGACCCAACGCAATGCGGGGCCTACCGCCCAATCTCGTTACTTAACGTAGATCTGAAGCTTTACACCAGTATACTGTCGAAGCGGCTGGGCCCACTTATGCCGGGTCTGATTGATCCGGACCAGGCCGGCTTTATACCGGAGCGCCAAACGGTCGACAACACAAAAAGAGCACTCCACTTAGTGGAACGGGCCTCCAGGTTGCCGGGAGAGTTCATGATGTTGGCAATTGATGCGGAGAAGGCCTTCGAACGTGTCCACTGGCCGTACTTGGAACAGGTGCTCATCAAGGCAGGGTTAGGCGCGAGATTTCGTACTGCTATACCTTCCCCACGGCGTTGGTTCGGGTGAATGGCTGCTCATCGCCCGTATTCCCCATCGAACGCGGAACTCGGCAGGGGTGTCCGCTCTCGCCCCTGCTCTTCGCGCTGTATATGGAACCCCTGGCGCAGGCCATGCGATTGCATCCGACCATTAAGGGGATTAAATTCGGGGCTTATATCCACACATTTAGCTTATACGCTGATGACGTCTTGCTTTCCTTTGCTTCTCCTGCGGCATCCCTGCCGGCCGGGGCGGCCATCCTGGATGCGTTTGCGAAGGCCTCTGGCTTTAAGGTGAACATGACGAAATCAGTAGCACTTGACCTTTCCTTGGAGGCACACACGCGGGCCTCCCTAGAAGCACAATTCCCCTTCCAATGGGCAGACGGTGCAGTCCCCTACCTGGGCATACAATTGGCGGCCACGCTACCAGAAACGGTGCGTCTCAACTATGCTAACCTTAGTCGCACTATCCGCGCGGAGGTCGGGCGGTGGCGGCACCTCCCACTATCTAGGCTGGGCCGAGTGGCAGCAGTAAAGATGACAATCCTGCCGCAAGTTTTATACCTTTTTCGGGCTAGCCCGCTCCGTCCCCCAGAGGGATGGATTCGCCGCACGCAATCGGAGCTGGCTCAGTTTGTGTGGAACGGGAAACGGCCCAGACTCAAGCTGAGGCTAGCGATGCTTCCCCCGGAGAATGGTGGGCTGGGCCTGCCGGATTTGCGTCACTATTTCCAGGCGACCCAACTCAGAACTCTAGTGGAATGGAGCAAATGGGAATCGGAGCGCTATTGGTTGTTCCAGGACCAAGCGGTCGAGGGGCGTCCACTCCAGGAGGTGCCTTTCCTGCGGCGACAACACCGGCCCCCTACCTATACGCCTCCTTCGTCACGAGGGTACCGCTAGAGGTATGGGATCGAACATGCGTCTTACACGACCTGACGACCTTCCCGTCTCCCCTCACACCCCTGTTAGAGAACCCTGACTTCGGCCCGGGTAGGGATGTCCGGCCTTTGCGTGGTGGCGCCCAGCAGGATGCCGATGCCTCTTTCACATGTATTCAGGTGCGGGAGTGATGCCTTTTGAGGAATTCCGGAAGACCTATGACCTCCCGGAGGCTGAACGCCTTAGGTATCTACAGGTCCGACATTGGGCGCTTCAACCCCAGATCCGTGGAGACGCTACACGCAAGCTCAGTAAATATGAATACTGGCTTCTCTCGCGCACCACAGATAAGCGAATCATTTCAGACATACATCAGCTCCTCTTGGACAGATACTCGCGCGTTTATAATGCAGGACGGGCTAGATGGGAGAGGGAACTGGGGCGGACTCTGCGCAACAAAGAATGGGAGGACATTTACTACCGCGCCAGACACTCACGAGATGCGTGAGGTTTGGCACCTCACGCGAGATGCGTGAGATTCGGCATCTCACGCAAGATGCGTGAGGTTTGGCACCTCACGCGAGATGCGTGAGGTTTGGCACCTCACGCGAGATGCGTGAGGTTTGACACCTCACGCGAGGTGCGTGAGGTTTGGCACCTCACGCGAGATGCGTGAGGTTTAGCACCTCACGCGAGATGCGTGAGGTTTGGCCCCTCACTCTAGATGAGTGAGGTTTGGCACCTCACGTGAGATGCGTGAGGTTTGGCACCTCACGCGAGGTGCGTGAGGTTTGGCAGCTCACGCGAGATGCGTGAGGTTTGGCAGCTCACGCGAGATGCGTGAGGTTTGGCAGCTCACGCGAGATGCGTGAGGTTTGGCACCTCACGCGAGATGCGTGAGGTTCGGTACCTCACGCGAGATGCGTGAGGTTTGGCCCCTCACTCGAGATGAGTGAGGTTTGGCACCTCACGCGAGATGCGTGAGGTTTGGCAGCTCACGCGAGATGCGTGAGGTTTGGCAGCTCACGCGAGATGCGTGAGGTTTGGCACCTCACGCGGGATGCGTGAGGTTTGGCACCTCACGCGGGATGCGTGAGGTTTGGCAGCACACGCGAGATGCGTGAGGTTTGGCAGCTCACGCGAGATGCGTGAGGTTTGGCAGCTCACGCGAGATGCGTGAGGTTTGGTACCTCACGCGAGATGCGTGAGGTTTGGCCCCTCACTCGAGATGAGTGAGGTTTGGCACCTCACGCGAGATGCGTGAGGTTTGGCAGCTCACGCGAGATGCGTGAGGTTTGGCAGCTCACGCGAGATGCGTGAGGTTTGGCACCTCACGCGGGATGCGTGAGGTTTGGCACCTCACGCGAGATGCGTGAGGTTTAACACCTCACGCGAGATGCGTGAGGTTCGGTACCTCACGCAAGATGCGTGAGGTTTGGCCCCTCACTCGAGATGAGTGAGGTTTGGCACCTCACGCGGGATGCGTGAGGTTTGGCACCTCACGCGAGGTGCGTGAGGTTTGGCAGCTCACGCGAGATGCGTGAGGTTTGGCAGCTCACGCGAGATGCGTGAGGTTTGGCACCTCACGCGAGATGCGTGAGGTTTAACACCTCACGCGAGATGCGTGAGGTTCGGTACCTCACGCGAGATGCGTGAGGTTTGGCCCCTCACTCGAGATGAGTGAGGTTTGGCACCTCACGCGAGATGCGTGAGGTTTGGCAGCTCACGCGAGATGCGTGAGGTTTGGCACCTCACGCGAGATGCGTGAGGTTTGGCAGCTCACGCGAGATGCGTGAGGTTTGGCACCTCACGCGGGATGCGTGAGGTTTGGCACCTCACGCGAGGTGCGTGAGGTTTGGCAGCACACGCGAGATGCGTGAGGTTTGGCAGCTCACGCGAGATGCGTGAGGTTTGGCAGCTCACGCGAGATGCGTGAGGTTTGGCAGCTCACGCGAGATGCGTGAGGTTTGGCACCTCACGCGGGATGCGTGAGGTTTGGCACTTCACGCGAGATGCGTGAGGTTTGGCAGCTCACGCGAGATGCGTGAGGTTTGGCAGCTCACGCGAGATGCGTGAGGTTTGGCAGCTCACGCGAGATGCGTGAGGTTTGGCAGCTCACGCGAGATGCGTGAGGTTTGGCACCTCACGCGAGATGCGTGAGGTATGGCACCTCACGCGAGATGCGTGAGGTATGGCGCCTCACGCGAGATGCGTGAGGTTTGGCACTTCACGCGAGATGCGTGAGGTTTGGCACCTCACGCGAGATGCGTGAGGTTCGGCACCTCACGCGAGATGCGTGAGGTTTGGCAGCTCACGCGAGATGCGTGAGGTTTGGCAGCTCACGCGAGATGCGTGAGGTTTGGCAGCTCACGCGAGATGTGTGAGGTTCGGCACCTCATTCCGCACTTTGCGGGAATTCAAGCGCTTCAGGGCACCTTAGGGCTCCTGGGGACATCGCGCTGCGGTGTTGGTAGCCGCCATCTTGGGTGAGTGAGGGAACCAGGGAGTGCCGAATTGCTGGCGCCATCTTGGTTGGGGGGCTATTGATCGCACTACAGGACTCTTGCGTATACGGCTATATATGATGGACGCCCCTAAAGCGTGCAGCGTAGGCGCGCAGCGGCCGCGCCGGCGGAGCGCCGGAGGTGCGCCAGAGGTAAGCCCGTTTGCGCCCGTTCGCGCACAGGACGCGCCGGGCGCCGAAAGTTCTGCCTCTCGGAACCAAGATGTAACTTCTTACTCTTATTCCCGCGATGAACTTTTACGCCTTAATCTCGGTTCACTCAGTAACCGAAAGTATAATATCACCAGTAAGCACCCAGTTGCCTTGTCCTGTGGCTTGTTGAATGTGAGATCTCTCATCAAACACTGTGAAGAAATTGCGTTACTTATCGAGTCTTACCACCTAGACGTACTCTTCATGACAGAGACTTGGACAACACCGACTAGCTCGGTGGAACTGGGGACAGCTTGTCCCCCTGGCTTCAAAATAATGCATGGGACAGAGTCGGCATTGGTGACTGTTCTCGATGACCTTCGAACGCGTGCCGACCAGGGTCGAGCAGCCTTTTTAGTGCTGCTCGACATGTCGGCCGCGTTCGACACGGTCAGCCATGCAATCCTGATCAGGAGACTGACGGAGGCTGGGGTGTCCGGCTTGGCCCTTGAATGGCTGGTGTCATATCTCGATCAAAGGCACCAGGTAGTTGCCCTGCCACCCTTTAAATCCAACCTCAGGAGGGATGGCCAGGGAGTACCCCAGGGCTCGGCCATCAGCTCCATTCTTTTAAATCTTTACCTCCGTCCCCTGATCACGCTGATTAAATCTTTTGGCATAACAGTCACCAACTACGCCGATGACACCCAACTTATCTTCTAGTTTGAGGGTAAGGACGGGGTGTCACAGGAGGTCTTCCATCGATGCATGAGCACCACGGCAGAATGGCTGGGTAACAACTCCCTACAATTTAACAGCTCGAAAACCGAGGTGCTACATTGCTCTATGGATCGGACCCCTAGACCCCTACCACAGGGTTTTTGGCCTCCTGATTTCCAAGGTACTAGTCTGCCTGCCGAATCGGTTCGGAATTTGGGGGTAATGTTTAGTTCCGACTTACAGCTGGACACATCAGTGAACAAAACGGTGGCCACTTGTATGGCATTACTTGGATCATTGCGAAAGATTCTACCCTTGCTCCCGGTACAGGCCAGACCAGAGGTAGTGCGGAGCATAATTTTAAGTCGTCTCGACTACTGCAACGCACTGCTGCTGGGGGCACCAGTTACTCTGCTAGGAAAACTC
The DNA here is from genome assembly GCF_964263255.1 of Lissotriton vulgaris. NCBI lineage: Eukaryota > Metazoa > Chordata > Amphibia > Caudata > Salamandridae > Lissotriton > Lissotriton vulgaris. The sequence goes on along the minus strand of NW_028248587.1, from coordinate 63,780 downwards.
CAACAAGTACAGAATTTTGCTGCCAAACTGGCACTCTCGCGACGCCGCCTGGACTCTTCTGCCAAGGCACTTAGGGACCTCCATTGGTTGCCAATCTCTCAACGGGTGAACTTCAAAGCTTTGTGTTTGGTTTTTAGGGCTCTACACGGACAAGGCCCGTCTCCTCTGCAGGACCATTTCTCATGGTACATCCCTCCAAGACCACTCCCGTCAGCCTCGGCTTACTTGGTGGTAGTACCCAAGTTTCTGAGGTCCCGGATGGGTGGTCGGTCCTTCAGGTTTACCTCAGCGCAGCTGTGGAATTCTCTACCGCTAGGCCTGAGGGGCCTGGAAGATTTTTCTTCCTTTAAAAAAGCATTAAAGACCCATCTGTTCCCGAAAACAATGTAAATAGATTGGAAGCTGGAAACATCATGTATTGTGTCATAACAGTCTAACCGCCAGGATGCCCGTCGGGGGACAGTTATAGCGCTATAAAAGAACGCCTATACATAACATACATACATACATAATCGCATGTAAATTATACTTAAGTATTTAAATGTTGCCTGTCTCTGCCGGCTTCAGAGTGAGGGGGATTTCGTTAAGGAGGCGGGTTTCAGAGGGGTGAAGAAGAAGCTCTCTAGTCTGGGGGTTGAGGTGGTTTGTGTTGCGCCACGCGCCGGGACTCCTTTACCCTGTCACCCGGGATGCTCAGCTCATGCATGTGAGAAGTTGGCCTGATATGCAGTGCTCACTATTCTAGTGATCACTATGTATCAGTCCGAACAACCCTTATTGATGATTGGTTGTAAGTCAACCGTAGACCAGCTATCCTAGTAGCATGGACAAGAGCAGTCTTTAGGCTAGACTCTAGAGGGCGTGTTAAGCCAGCTGTTATACCATCACATATACCCCTTGAACACCAAGTGAAAGGACACCACACAAGTTGTTATGAAAATAAACAGTTATTTATTTAGAACACAACAACCCTGGACTCTTTATGAGGACAGGGTGCTAAGCACAATACAAAGCTCTTAAGAAAATACGCAAAGTTGCACAATTTACACAAATGCCCGAGGGGCGCGAAAAACCATATACTCTGAAAGTGGAATGCGAAATTACTAGCAGGTAAGTACTACTCTAATAGACTTTAGGATCGCTAGGACTGGACTACTGAACCTTCAGATTACTAGCAGGAGGCCTAGGGGGATCGGGTGCAGAGTGTGCACTCTCACGCGGGATGCGGGAAAAAGTCTATGGTTGCCAGAAATTACAAAGTTAGTGTTATCGGACGAATCCGACTAGGTAGAGCTGAAACGAAAAAGGATCTGGACCCTTGGATAGTGAGGCTATGCTGGGGCACCGAAATGCCGAGGTTACCTAGCCCAGGGGCTGCGGATGCATAGGTCTGGAAAGACGTCGGGAATCCTCGTTGCAGTCTATGGAGCCTGAAAGAAGAAGTTGCTGGCAGGCGACCAGTGTTGAAGTTCGAAGTGATCCAAGCCTGGATCGAAGATGGAAGACACCTGTAAGCAGAGGGGACCAAGTTCTGAATCACTAGCCAGTGATTAGCTGGGCACCAGGATGGCACAGGACGAAGTCACCTCGACCAGGTGAGTGGGCGACGCTGGGCTCTGCAGTCTCACTGACCAGGAGGCGTTGTCGGCGACCAGGATGGAGGTGCGAGCTGTCCCACGATGGTATCTGCTGTCGACGTTGCTGGACCCAGGATTGGGGCAACAAGTCTTGGCAAATGCAAGCCCACGCGGTGGACTCAAAATGGCGTCTGGAGTGGACCAGGAGGGTCCGGGGTGCTCCTCTGTTGGAGGGGAGCAAGGGTCAGTCTGGAGCAACCAGACCAGCGGTGTTGTCGTCGGTGGGCGTCGTCAAGAGGGCCACAAGCCAGCAGGCAAGTAGCCGGACAACGCGGTGAGCAGCAAAGAGCAGAAGGGCCCCACGCAGATCTGGTGGATGCTGGGGGGCTGGACTTCGGTGCTGGAGCTGCTCAGGGTCAGGGCTTCTCGAACCCCAAAGCACTCACTCGAGGATCCCTCAGCGGTCGTGCTGGATAAGCGTCATGCAGTTCTGAAGATGGCCGGTCCCTCGAGGTCTCGTCGCACCCACGGATCTCAGCTGAGCTGAGGATGTGGGTAGAGGTCAGAGGTGCCAGGGAAGCCGGGTCTCGTCGTGCTGGTCGGTCGGATTCCGGAGGAAGGACGTGCAGCAAACCGCAGTGTTCTTAGATGGTGCCTGCGGGTGCAGGGTGACTACTCCTTAGTCACAAGGGAGAAATCTTGAGAAGAAGTCTTGAGTTCCTTTCGTGGAAAGTAGTTTCAGGATTCAAAGATGATCTAATTTGGAAGGGGGCCCGCTCCTATCTTTATACTAGTAAGGGGGCTGGCACGCGACTAGGTCCTGCCCATGGGTGGGACCAGGAAGGGGGGTGGTTACACCCCTCTCCCATGCCGGACTTTCCCCAGGTCAGGAGCTGGTGTGCCTCTGGAACTGGTTCTAGCCGGCCTATGCATAGTGAGCACCGGGGTGCCACTTGTAGTCACCTTCCTCTAAAGCCCTGCCTACCCAGGATACACAAAACCCTGTCTGGGATGGTGCTAGCACCGCCCCTGACAGGAAACCCTTTGTCCAAGCCTCCCTCGCTGGAAGGACTCCCAGCAGCAGGAGGTCAGACTTGTGTCTGTGGTGGCAGCATCCATTTTGTGATGCTGAGGCTTGAGTTAACTTTAACCGGGGTTCACAGTTACATACATGTCGTGTCCCTCTAGAAGGGTGGAATGCTAACCCCGTCGCCAGAATTGGCGAGGAGTTAGTATTCCAATTCGTATGACACCTTACTCGACATGTTTTGATAAAGCGATACCAGAGTTGGCATATAACTGCGAGGATTATAATGCACTTAAGAGTATATGGTATGCGTTATCATGGAACAGCTATTAGGACTTGGTTCCGCAAGCTGCAAACGGGCTCAGCTCATGCCAGAGCACCATCTCACATGATTCCAAGATTCCAAGCACTCTGCCTTCAGGATTGTCAAGGCCTGCCATAGGAGTGACTGATAGGAATCTATGTGTCCATTTTAGGGTTAGATATAGGTATACTATATCTAAAGCAAAGGGTGATTGCACCACCTTGCCCCAGCTGTCGTGCAGCCAGTTGTGTCAGATTTAGATGGCCAGCCAGGGGTGGCATAATACATGCTGCAGCCCCTGGTAGGCCTCTTTAACCACATCCTGGGCCGACCGGTGGACTCAACGCTTCGGTTGGACAGGGCCCATAGGACGGGCCCGCCCAGGGCGGCCTCATCCCAACCGGCTGACATCTTGGTCTGCGTGCAGGACTTCCGCACGAAGGAGGAGATCCTTAGCAAAGCGCGCCAGATGGGAACCATCTCATATGGTGCCCATTCGCCGACTCTATATCAGGACCTCGCCTCCATCACCCTGGAGAAACGACGGTCATTCCGACCGATCACGGCAGAACTGCGACGCAACATCCCATATAGCTGGGGTCACCCCTTTCTCCTGGTGTTTAAGCTGGACAACAAGGTTCACCAGTTGCGGTCTTTCAGGGATGCATGCAAATTGCTAGGCCTCGAGGAACCGACGGAGGATGACGATCAGCCTGGAGGGGGAGCAAATGGCATGGACGGCCCTGGGCAGTGGAAACGGCAACGGCGACGACGAAGACTGAGGCGCCCGGCAGCGCAAGAGATCGAAGATGGTCGCCGCGCTGCGGTAGAAACCGTAGCGCTGGGACTGGCAACCTCCGACAGCGCATAACCAACGATGAGGTGGCACGAGGGCTTTTGATGAGACAGTGGGGATTGGGGCCGACTGAGTCTGCGGCGGGGGCGGAGGTATTGGACTCCGACACATTCCCCCGAAGGTGTCCCAACCTCCTCGTCTACAACTATGGACGTTGGACAGGACTATTTTTGGTATTCTTCAAGTTGGGGAAAGGGGAGGGAGGGTGGTCTCCTTGGCAGGTGGAGGCGTGGGGTGAGACTGTTTGCTTCTTTGGCCAGTCAGGAAAAGGGGGTTTCTGGACTGGGAGAGACCTTTCCCATTCATCTCTGGATGAAGGACTATCAATGTTGGCATCTTGGGATTGCGGGGGGGTGGGGGGCTGTCAAGGGTTTTGTTCATTGTGGGGAGGAGGGTGTTGTTGGTAAGGGGGAGGAACTCCGGATCCGAGTGAATGTTGGACTTAAAGGGTGTGGCGAATTCCGCAGATCTGAGGGTCCTGGGTGGCCGGGGCAGCTGCGAGACAGGGCTTGGCTGCTGTTTTGGCCACTGGAAGTTTTCTCAGAGAGCGTGTGGGGTATGACTCCTTATGCCTGCGACTGAGTTGAGTGTGCTCACGTTGTATGTGCGTGGGCACAGTCCGGTTAAGCGGCGAGCGGTGCTGTCCCTGCTGGAGAATTCAAAAGCAGATATCTGTCTCCTCCAGGAAACGCATTTGCTAACTAAGGATTGTCATAGGCTTAAATCCCGTCACTTTCCGACACAACTTTTCTCATCCACGACCACAAAGACTGCTGGGGTGGCGCTCCTGGTGTCAAAGCGATTTAAGGGGAAGCAGTTACACCGGGGGACAGAGGTTAAAGGGCGACTCCTATCCTGCAGGTTCTCACTGGGTGCTCACACCTTCACGGTGATTGCGGTTTATGCGCTAAATGAGGGGCAGGAGAAGTTCTTCCACCAAGTGCTTACTGAAGCAGCGGCGGCACCTGATAGACACGTTCTGGTTGGGGGGGGGACCTCAATTTAGTTTTTGACAACCTACTTGACAGGTCAGCGCAGCGATCCACGCAGGCAGGCACTTTATCGGAGGGGGGACGGAACAGATTGTCAGAACTGGGTATGACGGACTTGTGGCGGTCCCTCCACCGGGCGACCGGGACTACACATATTACTCCAACGCCCACAAAACCTATGCGCGCCTAGATTATTTTCTAACATCCACTTCATTTAGAGCGCTGGCGTCAAGCGTTGAGATAAGAGCAGCAGCCCTTTCCGATCATGCACCACTCACAGCAGTGTTTACCTTCCCACCGGTGGGGCGCAGTGCCCGTTGCTGGAGACTGAGGGACACGCTGCTGCAGAGACAGGGGGTTGTGGCCAAGATCAAGGAAGCTATAGCTGAATACCTGGTACACAACACACCGACGGACACTTCACATGCAACACATTGGGCAGCACTCAAGGCAGTCATACGGGGCGAGTTCATTGCAATCGCGGCAGCAGAAAATGTGGAGAGGGCCCGTAAGAGAGACGAGCTCTCTGCCCGCACGAAGGAATTGGAGCAGGTACACCAGAGGACAGGGGCGCCGCGGGTGTGGAAACAGTTGTGAGTGGCACGTCAACAGTTAGCAGCACTAGATCAAGATAGAGCAGAATACGCAGTACTACGGGTACGACTTGCATACTACACGGGAGGCGACAGATGCGGGAGGCTGTTGGGTCGGGCACTCCGCGAACAGCAGCAGCGACACTCGGTGCAGGAAATGCACACGCAGGACGGAGTCACAGTGACGGAGGACTGAGCTATAGCGCAGGCATTTAGTGACTTTTATACCACACTATACGAGGGGGCTGCTCTGGATCCAGCGGACGGGGCGGCCTTCCTGGACTCGGTGTCCATACCGGCTTTATCGACGGAACAATCAGAACTCCTTGACAGGGAGATCCGTCCTGAAGAAGTCATTGCCGCGATCTCCCGCCTCAAGCTGGCCAAGGCGCCGGGACCGGATGGCTTCACCGCCGCCTTTTACAAAACATTCTGCCCCCAGGTTGCTCCGTTGTTGACTGCCCTCTTTAATTCCTTCTCGGAGCCCGGCGCCATCCCAAGAGATCTGATGAGTGCCATGATCTCGGTCATTCCCAAACCGGGGAAGGACCCAACGCAATGCGGGGCCTACCGCCCAATCTCGTTACTTAACGTAGATCTGAAGCTTTACACCAGTATACTGTCGAAGCGGCTGGGCCCACTTATGCCGGGTCTGATTGATCCGGACCAGGCCGGCTTTATACCGGAGCGCCAAACGGTCGACAACACAAAAAGAGCACTCCACTTAGTGGAACGGGCCTCCAGGTTGCCGGGAGAGTTCATGATGTTGGCAATTGATGCGGAGAAGGCCTTCGAACGTGTCCACTGGCCGTACTTGGAACAGGTGCTCATCAAGGCAGGGTTAGGCGCGAGATTTCGTACTGCTATACCTTCCCCACGGCGTTGGTTCGGGTGAATGGCTGCTCATCGCCCGTATTCCCCATCGAACGCGGAACTCGGCAGGGGTGTCCGCTCTCGCCCCTGCTCTTCGCGCTGTATATGGAACCCCTGGCGCAGGCCATGCGATTGCATCCGACCATTAAGGGGATTAAATTCGGGGCTTATATCCACACATTTAGCTTATACGCTGATGACGTCTTGCTTTCCTTTGCTTCTCCTGCGGCATCCCTGCCGGCCGGGGCGGCCATCCTGGATGCGTTTGCGAAGGCCTCTGGCTTTAAGGTGAACATGACGAAATCAGTAGCACTTGACCTTTCCTTGGAGGCACACACGCGGGCCTCCCTAGAAGCACAATTCCCCTTCCAATGGGCAGACGGTGCAGTCCCCTACCTGGGCATACAATTGGCGGCCACGCTACCAGAAACGGTGCGTCTCAACTATGCTAACCTTAGTCGCACTATCCGCGCGGAGGTCGGGCGGTGGCGGCACCTCCCACTATCTAGGCTGGGCCGAGTGGCAGCAGTAAAGATGACAATCCTGCCGCAAGTTTTATACCTTTTTCGGGCTAGCCCGCTCCGTCCCCCAGAGGGATGGATTCGCCGCACGCAATCGGAGCTGGCTCAGTTTGTGTGGAACGGGAAACGGCCCAGACTCAAGCTGAGGCTAGCGATGCTTCCCCCGGAGAATGGTGGGCTGGGCCTGCCGGATTTGCGTCACTATTTCCAGGCGACCCAACTCAGAACTCTAGTGGAATGGAGCAAATGGGAATCGGAGCGCTATTGGTTGTTCCAGGACCAAGCGGTCGAGGGGCGTCCACTCCAGGAGGTGCCTTTCCTGCGGCGACAACACCGGCCCCCTACCTATACGCCTCCTTCGTCACGAGGGTACCGCTAGAGGTATGGGATCGAACATGCGTCTTACACGACCTGACGACCTTCCCGTCTCCCCTCACACCCCTGTTAGAGAACCCTGACTTCGGCCCGGGTAGGGATGTCCAGGCCTTTGCGTGGTGGCGCCCAGCAGGATGCCGATGCCTCTTTCACATGTATTCAGGTGCGGGAGTGATGCCTTTTGAGGAATTCCGGAAGACCTATGACCTCCCGGAGGCTGAACGCCTTAGGTATCTACAGGTCCGACATTGGGCGCTTCAACCCCAGATCCGTGGAGACGCTACACGCAAGCTCAGTAAATATGAATACTGGCTTCTCTCGCGCACCACAGATAAGCGAATCATTTCAGACATACATCAGCTCCTCTTGGACAGATACTCGCGCGTTTATAATGCAGGACGGGCTAGATGGGAGAGGGAACTGGGGCGGACTCTGCGCAACAAAGAATGGGAGGACATTTACTACCGCGCCAGACACTCACGAGATGCGTGAGGTTTGGCACCTCACGCGAGATGCGTGAGATTCGGCATCTCACGCAAGATGCGTGAGGTTTGGCACCTCACGCGAGATGCGTGAGGTTTGGCACCTCACGCGAGATGCGTGAGGTTTGACACCTCACGCGAGGTGCGTGAGGTTTGGCACCTCACGCGAGATGCGTGAGGTTTAGCACCTCACGCGAGATGCGTGAGGTTTGGCCCCTCACTCTAGATGAGTGAGGTTTGGCACCTCACGTGAGATGCGTGAGGTTTGGCACCTCACGCGAGGTGCGTGAGGTTTGGCAGCTCACGCGAGATGCGTGAGGTTTGGCAGCTCACGCGAGATGCGTGAGGTTTGGCAGCTCACGCGAGATGCGTGAGGTTTGGCACCTCACGCGAGATGCGTGAGGTTCGGTACCTCACGCGAGATGCGTGAGGTTTGGCCCCTCACTCGAGATGAGTGAGGTTTGGCACCTCACGCGAGATGCGTGAGGTTTGGCAGCTCACGCGAGATGCGTGAGGTTTGGCAGCTCACGCGAGATGCGTGAGGTTTGGCACCTCACGCGGGATGCGTGAGGTTTGGCAGCTCACGCGAGATGCGTGAGGTTTGGCAGCTCACGCGAGATGCGCGAGGTTTGGCACCTCACGCGGGATGCGTGAGGTTTGGCACCTCACGCGAGATGCCTGAGGTTTAACACCTCACGCGAGATGCGTGAGGTTTGGCACCTCACGCGAGATGCGTGAGGTATGGCGCCTCACGCGAGATGCGTGAGGTTTGGCACTTCACGCGAGAAGCGTGAGGTTTGGCACCTCACGCGAGATGCGTGAGGTTCGGCACCTCACGCGAGAAGCGTGAGGTTCGGCACCTCACGCGAGATGCGTGAGGTTCGGCACCTTACGCGAGATGCGGGAGGTTCGGCATCTCACGCGAGATGCGTGAGGTCCGGCACCTCACGCGAGATGCGTGAGGTCCGGCACCTCACGCGAGATGCGTGAGGTTCGGCAACTCACGCGAGATGCGTGAGGTTCGGCACCTCACGCGAGATGTGTGAGGTTCGGCACCTCATTCCGCACTTTGCGGGAATTCAAGCGCTTCAGGGCACCTTAGGGCTCCTGGGGACATCGCGCTGCGGTGTTGGTAGCCGCCATCTTGGGTGAGTGAGGGAACCAGGGAGTGCCGAATTGCTGGCGCCATCTTGGTTGGGGGGCTATTGATCGCACTACAGGACTCTTGCGTATACGGCTATATATGATGGACGCCCCTAAAGCGTGCAGCGTAGGCGCGCAGCGGCCGCGCCGGCGGAGCGCCGGAGGTGCGCCAGAGGTAAGCCCGTTTGCGCCCGTTCGCGCACAGGACGCGCCGGGCGCCGAAAGTTCTGCCTCTCGGAACCAAGATGTAACTTCTTACTCTTATTCCCGCGATGAACTTTTACGCCTTAATCTCGGTTCACTCAGTAACCGAAAGTATAATATCACCAGTAAGCACCCAGTTGCCTTGTCCTGTGGCTTGTTGAATGTGAGATCTCTCATCAAACACTGTGAAGAAATTGCGTTACTTATCGAGTCTTACCACCTAGACGTACTCTTCATGACAGAGACTTGGACAACACCGACTAGCTCGGTGGAACTGGGGACAGCTTGTCCCCCTGGCTTCAAAATAATGCATGGGACAGAGTCGGCATTGGTGACTGTTCTCGATGACCTTCGAACGCGTGCCGACCAGGGTCGAGCAGCCTTTTTAGTGCTGCTCGACATGTCGGCCGCGTTCGACACGGTCAGCCATGCAATCCTGATCAGGAGACTGACGGAGGCTGGGGTGTCCGGCTTGGCCCTTGAATGGCTGGTGTCATATCTCGATCAAAGGCACCAGGTAGTTGCCCTGCCACCCTTTAAATCCAACCTCAGGAGGGATGGCCAGGGAGTACCCCAGGGCTCGGCCATCAGCTCCATTCTTTTAAATCTTTACCTCCGTCCCCTGATCACGCTGATTAAATCTTTTGGCATAACAGTCACCAACTACGCCGATGACACCCAACTTATCTTCTAGTTTGAGGGTAAGGACGGGGTGTCACAGGAGGTCTTCCATCGATGCATGAGCACCACGGCAGAATGGCTGGGTAACAACTCCCTACAATTTAACAGCTCGAAAACCGAGGTGCTACATTGCTCTATGGATCGGACCCCTAGACCCCTACCACAGGGTTTTTGGCCTCCTGATTTCCAAGGTACTAGTCTGCCTGCCGAATCGGTTCGGAATTTGGGGGTAATGTTTAGTTCCGACTTACAGCTGGACACATCAGTGAACAAAACGGTGGCCACTTGTATGGCATTACTTGGATCATTGCGAAAGATTCTACCCTTGCTCCCGGTACAGGCCAGACCAGAGGTAGTGCGGAGCATAATTTTAAGTCGTCTCGACTACTGCAACGCACTGCTGCTGGGGGCACCAGTTACTCTGCTAGGAAAACTCCAACAAGTACAGAATTTTGCTGCCAAACTGGCACTCTCGCGACGCCGCCTGGACTCTTCTGCCAAGGCACTTAGGGACCTCCATTGGTTGCCAATCTCTCAACGGGTGAACTTCAAAGCTTTGTGTTTGGTTTTTAGGGCTCTACACGGACAAGGCCCGTCTCCTCTGCAGGACCATTTCTCATGGTACATCCCTCCAAGACCACTCCCGTCAGCCTCGGCTTACTTGGTGGTAGTACCCAAGTTTCTGAGGTCCCGGATGGGTGGTCGGTCCTTCAGGTTTACCTCAGCGCGGCTGTGGAATTCTCTACCGCTAGGCCTGAGGGGCCTGGAAGATTTTTCTTCCTTTAAAAAAGCATTAAAGACCCATCTGTTCCCGAAAACAATGTAAATAGATTGGAAGCTGGAAACATCATGTATTGTGTCATAACAGTCTAACCGCCAGGATGCCCGTCGGGGGACAGTTATAGCGCTATAAAAGAACGCCTATACATAACATACATACATACATAATCGCATGTAAATTATACTTAAGTATTTAAATGTTGCCTGTCTCTGCCGGCTTCAGAGTGAGGGGGATTTCGTTAAGGAGGCGGGTTTCAGAGGGGTGAAGAAGAAGCTCTCTAGTCTGGGGGTTGAGGTGGTTTGTGTTGCGCCACGCGCCGGGACTCCTTTACCCTGTCACCCGGGATGCTCAGCTCATGCATGTGAGAAGTTGGCCTGATATGCAGTGCTCACTATTCTAGTGATCACTATGTATCAGTCCGAACAACCCTTATTGATGATTGGTTGTAAGTCAACCGTAGACCAGCTATCCTAGTAGCATGGACAAGAGCAGTCTTTAGGCTAGACTCTAGAGGGCGTGTTAAGCCAGCTGTTATACCATCACATATACCCCTTGAACACCAAGTGAAAGGACACCACACAAGTTGTTATGAAAATAAACAGTTATTTATTTAGAACACAACAACCCTGGACTCTTTATGAGGACAGGGTGCTAAGCACAATACAAAGCTCTTAAGAAAATACGCAAAGTTGCACAATTTACACAAATGCCCGAGGGGCGCGAAAAACCATATACTCTGAAAGTGGAATGCGAAATTACTAGCAGGTAAGTACTACTCTAATAGACTTTAGGATCGCTAGGACTGGACTACTGAACCTTCAGATTACTAGCAGGAGGCCTAGGGGGATCGGGTGCAGAGTGTGCACTCTCACGCGGGATGCGGGAAAAAGTCTATGGTTGCCAGAAATTACAAAGTTAGTGTTATCGGACGAATCCGACTAGGTAGAGCTGAAACGAAAAAGGATCTGGACCCTTGGATAGTGAGGCTATGCTGGGGCACCGAAATGCCGAGGTTACCTAGCCCAGGGGCTGCGGATGCATAGGTCTGGAAAGACGTCGGGAATCCTCGTTGCAGTCTATGGAGCCTGAAAGAAGAAGTTGCTGGCAGGCGACCAGTGTTGAAGTTCGAAGTGATCCAAGCCTGGATCGAAGATGGAAGACACCTGTAAGCAGAGGGGACCAAGTTCTGAATCACTAGCCAGTGATTAGCTGGGCACCAGGATGGCACAGGACGAAGTCACCTCGACCAGGTGAGTGGGCGACGCTGGGCTCTGCAGTCTCACTGACCAGGAGGCGTTGTCGGCGACCAGGATGGAGGTGCGAGCTGTCCCACGATGGTATCTGCTGTCGACGTTGCTGGACCCAGGATTGGGGCAACAAGTCTTGGCAAATGCAAGCCCACGCGGTGGACTCAAAATGGCGTCTGGAGTGGACCAGGAGGGTCCGGGGTGCTCCTCTGTTGGAGGGGAGCAAGGGTCAGTCTGGAGCAACCAGACCAGCGGTGTTGTCGTCGGTGGGCGTCGTCAAGAGGGCCACAAGCCAGCAGGCAAGTAGCCGGACAACGCGGTGAGCAGCAAAGAGCAGAAGGGCCCCACGCAGATCTGGTGGATGCTGGGGGGCTGGACTTCGGTGCTGGAGCTGCTCAGGGTCAGGGCTTCTCGAACCCCAAAGCACTCACTCGAGGATCCCTCAGCGGTCGTGCTGGATAAGCGTCATGCAGTTCTGAAGATGGCCGGTCCCTCGAGGTCTCGTCGCACCCACGGATCTCAGCTGAGCTGAGGATGTGGGTAGAGGTCAGAGGTGCCAGGGAAGCCGGGTCTCGTCGTGCTGGTCGGTCGGATTCCGGAGGAAGGACGTGCAGCAAACCGCAGTGTTCTTAGATGGTGCCTGCGGGTGCAGGGTGACTACTCCTTAGTCACAAGGGAGAAATCTTGAGAAGAAGTCTTGAGTTCCTTTCGTGGAAAGTAGTTTCAGGATTCAAAGATGATCTAATTTGGAAGGGGGCCCGCTCCTATCTTTATACTAGTAAGGGGGCTGGCACGCGACTAGGTCCTGCCCATGGGTGGGACCAGGAAGGGGGGTGGTTACACCCCTCTCCCATGCCGGACTTTCCCCAGGTCAGGAGCTGGTGTGCCTCTGGAACTGGTTCTAGCCGGCCTATGCATAGTGAGCACCGGGGTGCCACTTGTAGTCACCTTCCTCTAAAGCCCTGCCTACCCAGGATACACAAAACCCTGTCTGGGATGGTGCTAGCACCGCCCCTGACAGGAAACCCTTTGTCCAAGCCTCCCTCGCTGGAAGGACTCCCAGCAGCAGGAGGTCAGACTTGTGTCTGTGGTGGCAGCATCCATTTTGTGATGCTGAGGCTTGAGTTAACTTTAACCGGGGTTCACAGTTACATACATGTCGTGTCCCTCTAGAAGGGTGGAATGCTAACCCCGTCGCCAGAATTGGCGAGGAGTTAGTATTCCAATTCGTATGACACCTTACTCGACATGTTTTGATAAAGCGATACCAGAGTTGGCATATAACTGCGAGGATTATAATGCACTTAAGAGTATATGGTATGCGTTATCATGGAACAGCTATTAGGACTTGGTTCCGCAAGCTGCAAACGGGCTCAGCTCATGCCAGAGCACCATCTCACATGATTCCAAGATTCCAAGCACTCTGCCTTCAGGATTGTCAAGGCCTGCCATAGGAGTGACTGATAGGAATCTATGTGTCCATTTTAGGGTTAGATATAGGTATACTATATCTAAAGCAAAGGGTGATTACACCACCTTGCCCCAGCTGTCGTGCAGCCAGTTGTGTCAGATTTAGATGGCCAGCCAGGGGTGGCATAATACATGCTGCAGCCCCTGGTAGGCCTCTTTAACCACATCCTGGGCCGACCGGTGGACTCAACGCTTCGGTTGGACAGGGCCCATAGGACGGGCCCGCCCAGGGCGGCCTCATCCCAACCGGCTGACATCTTGGTCTGCGTGCAGGACTTCCGCACGAAGGAGGAGATCCTTAGCAAAGCGCGCCAGATGGGAACCATCTCATATGGTGCCCATTCGCCGACTCTATATCAGGACCTCGCCTCCATCACCCTGGAGAAACGACGGTCATTCCGACCGATCACGGCAGAACTGCGACGCAACATCCCATATAGCTGGGGTCACCCCTTTCTCCTGGTGTTTAAGCTGGACAACAAGGTTCACCAGTTGCGGTCTTTCAGGGATGCATGCAAATTGCTAGGCCTCGAGGAACCGACGGAGGATGACGATCAGCCTGGAGGGGGAGCAAATGGCATGGACGGCCCTGGGCAGTGGAAACGGCAACGGCGACGACAAAGACTGAGGCGCCCGGCAGCGCAAGAGATCGAAGATGGTCGCCGCGCTGCGGTAGAAACCGTAGCGCTGGGACTGGCAACCTCCGACAGCGCATAACCAACGATGAGGTGGCACGAGGGCTTTTGATGAGACAGTGGGGATTGGGGCCGACTGAGTCTGCGGCGGGGGCGGAGGTATTGGACTCCGACACATTCCCCCGAAGGTGTCCCAACCTCCTCGTCTACAACTATGGACGTTGGACAGGACTATTTTTGGTATTCTTCAAGTTGGGGAAAGGGGAGGGAGGGTGGTCTCCTTGGCAGGTGGAGGCGTGGGGTGAGACTGTTTGCTTCTTTGGCCAGTCAGGAAAAGGGGGTTTCTGGACTGGGAGAGACCTTTCCCATTCATCTCTGGATGAAGGACTATCAATGTTGGCATCTTGGGATTGCGGGGGGGTGGGGGGCTGTCAAGGGTTTTGTTCATTGTGGGGAGGAGGGTGTTGTTGGTAAGGGGGAGGAACTCCGGATCCGAGTGAATGTTGGACTTAAAGGGTGTGGCGAATTCCGCAGATCTGAGGGTCCTGGGTGGCCGGGGCAGCTGCGAGACAGGGCTTGGCTGCTGTTTTGGCCACTGGAAGTTTTCTCAGAGAGCGTGTGGGGTATGACTCCTTATGCCTGCGACTGAGTTGAGTGTGCTCACGTTGTATGTGCGTGGGCACAGTCCGGTTAAGCGGCGAGCGGTGCTGTCCCTGCTGGAGAATTCAAAAGCAGATATCTGTCTCCTCCAGGAAACGCATTTGCTAACTAAGGATTGTCATAGGCTTAAATCCCGTCACTTTCCGACACAACTTTTCTCATCCACGACCACAAAGACTGCTGGGGTGGCGCTCCTGGTGTCAAAGCGATTTAAGGGGAAGCAGTTACACCGGGGGACAGAGGTTAAAGGGCGACTCCTATCCTGCAGGTTCTCACTGGGTGCTCACACCTTCACGGTGATTGCGGTTTATGCGCTAAATGAGGGGCAGGAGAAGTTCTTCCACCAAGTGCTTACTGAAGCAGCGGCGGCACCTGATAGACACGTTCTGGTTGGGGGGGGGACCTCAATTTAGTTTTTGACAACCTACTTGACAGGTCAGCGCAGCGATCCACGCAGGCAGGCACTTTATCGGAGGGGGGACGGAACAGATTGTCAGAACTGGGTATGACGGACTTGTGGCGGTCCCTCCACCGGGCGACCGGGACTACACATATTACTCCAACGCCCACAAAACCTATGCGCGCCTAGATTATTTTCTAACATCCACTTCATTTAGAGCGCTGGCGTCAAGCGTTGAGATAAGAGCAGCAGCCCTTTCCGATCATGCACCACTCACAGCAGTGTTTACCTTCCCACCGGTGGGGCGCAGTGCCCGTTGCTGGAGACTGAGGGACACGCTGCTGCAGAGACAGGGGGTTGTGGCCAAGATCAAGGAAGCTATAGCTGAATACCTGGTACACAACACACCGACGGACACTTCACATGCAACACATTGGGCAGCACTCAAGGCAGTCATACGGGGCGAGTTCATTGCAATCGCGGCAGCAGAAAATGTGGAGAGGGCCCGTAAGAGAGACAAGCTCTCTGCCCGCACGAAGGAATTGGAGCAGGTACACCAGAGGACAGGGGCGCCGCGGGTGTGGAAACAGTTGTGAGTGGTGTGAGAAGTTGGCCCGATATGCAACGTTCGCTATTCTAGCGACCGCTATGTATCGTTCCAACGACCCTTATGGTGTTTGGTTGTAAGTCAACCTATAGACCAGCTATCCTAGTAGCGTGGATACGAGCAGTCTAAGGCTAAAGACTCGAGAGGGCGCGTTAAGCCAGCTGTTTACCACACATGTACCCCTTGAACACCCAGTGAAAGGACACCACACAAGTGTTATGAAAATAAACAGGATATTTATGAAGATTCACAACAGCCCTGGACTCTTTATGAGGACAGGGTACTAAGCACAAACCAAATCTCTTAGGAAAATACTTCAAGTGCACAATTAAAACAAGTGTCCGAGGACACGGAAAGTTTAAGGTCTCGGGCGGACCCGATAAGGCAAGTCGGAAGCGAGGGACTCGGGACCCTAGAGTAAAGAGGCTATGCAGGCACCGAAATGCCGAGTTACCTAGCCACGAGGGCTGCGGCTGCACAAGTCTTACAGGCGTCGGGGTCTTCGCTGACGAGCCAGGAGCCGGAAGAAAAGGAGTTGCTGGCCGGCGACCAGTGATGAATAGTTCGTAGAGATCCAAGCCTGGATCAGAGATTGTTGATACCTGAAAGCAGAGGGGACCAAGTTCGTACTACTAGCCAGTAGTCAGAGGGTACCAGGATGGCACCGGTTGGCCGTCACCTCGACCAGGTGAGTGGGCGACGCTAGGCTCTGCAGTCTCACGGACCAGGAGGCGTTGTCGGCGACCACGGCGGAGGTGCGAGCTGTCCCACGAAGGATGATGCTGTCGGCGTCGCTGGGCCCAGGATGGGGCAACAAGCCTTGGCAGATCTCAGGGCCACGTGGTGGGCCTAAGATGGCGTCTTGAGTGGACCAGGAGGGTCCGGGGTGCTTCTCGCAAAGATGGAAGCAAGGGCCAGTCTGGAGCAACCAGACCAGCAGTGTTGATTGTCGGTCGTCGTCAAGGAAGGGCACAAGCCAGCGGCTAGTGACCAGACAACGTGCTGAGCAGCGAGCAGAAGGGCCCCACGCAGATCGTGGAGATGCTGGGAGACTGCACTTCGGTGCTGGAGCGGCTCAGGGTCGGGGCTTCTCGGACCCCAGAGCACTCACCAGGGAATCGCTTCGATGGTCGTGCTGGTTAAGAGCGTGCAGGTTCTGATGATGGCCGGTCCCTCGAGGTCTCGTCGCACCCACAGATCACAGCTGAGCTGATGACGCGGGTAGAGGTCAGAGGTGCCAGGGAAGCCGGTTCTCGTCGAGCTGGGCCGTCGGATCCTTGAGGAAGGACTTGCAGCAAACCGCAGAGTTCTTAGATGGTGCCCGCTGATGCAGGGTGACTACTCCTTAGTCACAAGGGAGAAATCTTGAGAAGAGTCTTGAGTGTCCTTTCGTAGAAAGTAGTTCTTGATTCAAAGATGATCTGATTTGGAAGGGTCCCCGCTCCGGCCTTTATTCTAAAGAAAGGGGTGGGTACATGACTAGGTCCTGCCCTAAGGGTGGGACCAGGAAGGGAGGTAGTTACACCCCTCTCCCCTGACGGACTCTCCCCAGGCCAGGGCTGGTGCCCCTGGAACTGGTTCTGACCGGCAGATGCGTAGTGAGCACCGGGGTGCCACTCCGCAGTCACCTTCTCGCAAAAGCCCTACCTACCCAGAATACACAAACCCTGTCTGGGACGGTGCGAACACCGCCCTCGACAGGAAACCCTTTGTCCAAGCTCTCCTCGCTGGAAGGACTCCCAGCAGCAGGAGGTCAGACTCGTGTCTGTGGTGGCAGCATCCATTTTGTGGAGCTGAGGCTTTAGTTAACTTTAACCGGGGTTCACAGTTATGTACATGTCGTGTCCCTCTAGAAGGGCGGAATGCTAACCTCGTCGCCAGAGTTGGTGAGAGGGCAGCATCCCGATTCGTATGACACCTTACTCGACATGTCTTGATAACGCGACACCGAAGTTACCGATGTGGTACGCGTTATCATGGAACAGCCATTGGGTCTTGATTCCGCAAGCTGCAACCGGGCTCGGCTCGGGCCAGAACCTAGTTCACACGAGCCCATGCACTCTGCCTTCAGGATTGTCAAGGCCTGCCATAGGAGTGACTGATAGGAACTCGAGTGTCCATTGTATGGTTAGATATAGGGCTACTATATCTAAAGCAAAGTGTGATTACACGACTTCGCCCCAGCTGTCATGCAGCCAGTTGTGTCAAATTTAGGAGGCCAGCCAGGGGTGGCATAATACATGCTGCAGCCCCTGACGGCCCTGGGTACACCTATGCCCTGAGTTACAGGGTCTGATAAGGTGGCCCAGTACCAATTGGTAAATGCACCTAGGGTACATATTGTAATTTAGAAAGAGAACAGCCAGGCTGTGGGTCTGATTAGCAGGCCCACAGCCAGAGAAAGTCGTAAACCAGTGAAACAAAAGCAAAAAATCTGGGTGATCATAGGATTGCAGACCCTACTCTCCTACATGACCCCCCCCCCAAACGTCGGAACAATAAGCTAACCTTGACCAGGTGAGTCTTCTTGTTCTAAGTGGAAATATCTGGAGAGCCCATCGGCATTGCCATGATCAGTACCAGGTCTATGTTCCACTGTAAAGTCCATCCCCTGTAGGGAAATGGACCACCTTAGCAGTTTGGGGTTTTCACCCTTCATCTGATTTAGCCACAAGAGGGGCTTATGGTCGGTCTGAATCTTGAAGTGAGTGCCAAACAAGTATGGCCTCAGCTTCTTCAGGGCCCAAACCACAGCAAAGGCCTCCCTCTCAATAGCTGACCAATTCTTCTCTCTAGGGGTCAGCCTTCTGCTTATAAAAGCAATGGGCTGGTCTTGACCATCAAAATTCAGTTGAGAAAGAACAGCTCCCACACCCAACTCAGAAGCATCTGTTTGGACAATGAATGGTTTGGAGTAGTCCGGACTCTTGAGGATAGGCGCCGTGCACATGGCCTGCTTTAGGTCATCGAATGCTTTTTGACAGCTCGCTGTCCACTGAACCTTTTTTGGCATTTTCTTGCTTGTCAGTTCGTTTAATGGTGTCACGATGGAACCAAAGTTCCTGACAAACTTCCGGTAGTATCCAGTGAGGCCCAAGAAAGCTCGAACCTGAGTCTGGGTGGTTGGAGGAGCCCAGTCCCTGATTGACTGTATCTTGCTCTCCAGTGGCTGAACCTGGCCTCCACCTACAAGGTGGCCCAGGTATACAACCTGTGTCTGCCCTATCTGGCACTTGGTGGCCTTGATAGTGAGGCCTGCTGCTTGCAGAGCCTCTAACGCTTTCCGCAGGTGGACCAGGTGATCCTCCCAGGTGGAGCTAAAGACAGCAATATCGTCAAGATACGCCGCACAGAAGTCATCCAGCCCAGTAAGGACTTGATTCACCAACCTTTGGAAGGTGGCAGGTGCATTTTTCAGACCAAAGGGCATCACCACGAACTGATAATGCCCACCAGGGGTTGAAAATGCGGTTTTAGGCTTGGCGTCCTCAGCTAACCTGATTTGCCAATACCCAGCTGTCAGGTCAAACGTACTTAAGTAGTTGGCCGAGGCCAATCTATCGATAAGCTCGTCTGCCCTCGGTATTGGGTGGGCGTCAGTCTTAGTGACTGCATTGAGACCCCTGTAGTCTACGCAAAACCTCATCTCTCTCTTACCACCCTGGGTGTGAGGTTTCGGCACTAGAACTACGGGACTAGCCCAAGGGCTATCCGAGGGTTCAATGACTCCCAGCTCCAACATTTTCTGCACTTCACTCTTGATGCAGTCTCTAACGTGATCAGGCTGCCGGTAGATTTTACTCTTAACGGGCAAGCTGTCACCAGTGTCAACCTCATGGGTGCACCAATCGGTCTGGCTGGGTGTTAGAGAAAACATATGTCTGAACGACTGAAGAACCTGTTTACAGTCGCTCTGTTGATGTTCGGAGAGGCTGCCACAAAAGACAACACCATCTACCGATCCATCGTCAGGATTCTGAGTGAGCAGGTCGGGGAGAGGGTCACTCTCTTCTTCCTGTCCCTCATCTAGGGCCATGAGCAAACTCATGTCCTTCCTGTCGACATATGCCTTGAGCCTGTTGACATGAAGCACCCTGTGGGGGCTCCGGGGAGTTCCCAGGTCGACCAGGTAGGTGACCTCTCCCTTTTTCTCCAGGATGGTGTAGGGCCCGGACCATTTGTCCTTGAGTGCTGCTGGGGCCACTGGCTCCAACACCCACACCTTCTGTCCGGGCTGGTAAACAGTCAAGACAGCCTTTTGGTCATGCCAAGCTTTCTGGAGTTCTTGGCTGGCCTTAAGGTTTTCAGATGCCTTCTCCATGTATTCAGCCATCCGCGAGCGGAGGCCAAGCACATAGTCCACTATGTTGGCTGCAGGCTTTTTGAGAGGTCTCTCCCATCCTTCCTTCACCAAACACAGGGGTCCTCTTACAGGATGCCCGTACAAAAGTTCAAAAGGGCTGTAGCCAACCCCCTTCTGTGGGACTTCTCTGTAGGCGAACAAGAGGCAGGGGATCAGGACGTCCCATCTACGCCGAAGCTTTTCAGGTAGTCCATGAATCATCCCTTTAAGGGTCCTGTTGAATCTCTCAACAAGCCCATTGCATTGTGGATGATAGGGTGTAGTGAACTTGTAGTTGACACCACATTCCTTCCACATAGCAGTTAAGTAGCTCGACATAAAGTTTGCACCTCTGTCGGAGACGACCTCCTTAGGGAAGCCCACTCTGGAGAATACTCCAACTAGGGCTCTTGCCACAACAGGTGCTGTAGTGGTCCTAAGGGGAATAGCTTCAGGATACCTGGTGGCATGATCCACTACCACCAGTATAAACTTGTGCCCTGATGCTGTTGGTGGTTCCATGGGACCGACGATGTCGATCCCCACCCGTTCAAAGGGCACCGCCACCACAGGCATTGGTATAAGGGGGGCCTTTGTCGTGCCACCTGACTTACCACTGGCTTGGCAAGTGACACAGGAGCGGCAAAACTCCTTGGTATCTTCGTTCATATGAGGCCAGTGAAAGTGTGAGACAAGCCTGTCCCACGTTTTCGTCTGGCCTAAGTGACCTGCTAAGGGAATCTCGTGGGCCAAGGTAAGTAGGAAACCACGCTGAGACAAGGGTACAACCAGCCTCCTGGTCATGCCAGGCTTGGGGTCTCTTGACTCAGTGTACAGGAGTCCATCTTCCCAGTATACCTTGTGGGTACCTGTGGCGTTCCCAGCAGCCTCAGCAGCAGCCTGCTGTCTGAGGGGTTCAAGAGAAGGGCAGTCTAACTGGTCCCTCCCCAGGTCTTCCCTTGAGGGTCCCCCTGAACCCAAGAATTCAACTTGATCAAGTTCGAACTCCCTAGGCTCAGTTTCCCTCAATTCCTGTAGGTCAGCCTCCTCTGAGACTTGATCCACGACCTGGGGCAAGGGGGAAGGCGCAGCCTTAACCCTACTGCTCTTTTTCTTGGGAGGTGTCTGGTCCGTTGTTCCAGGATCCAGCACCTGTTCAGTGGGGCATTTCCTGACCTGTGACCTGGTCACAGCGAACACATGTGCTGGCAAACCTAACATTTCCATGTGAGTCCGGTGCTCCACTTCTGACCATTGTGATGACTCCAAATCATTGCCCAACAAACAATCCACTGGGAGGTCTGGACTAACTACAACCTTCTTTTGGCCAGTTACCCCTCCCCAGGAGAAAGCTACAATTGCCATACTGTGATTGGTAGTGACATTGCTTGCATTGGTCACCAGGAATTCTGTACCTGGCATGATCTGTCCAGGTTCCACAAAGTTAGGCGTCACCATGGTGACGCTGGCACAAGTGTCCCTATAGGCCTGAGCCATCTTTCCATTTATGAAAGGCGTCTGTCTGTATTTGCCCAAGGTATTGGGACTTATGTCAGGGGACACGTCCGCGTCCCCTGTACTGACAAGGACAGCCTGAGTGAGTGTGCCAACTAAGTTGTCACGCCCCTCAGAACCCAGGGTTAACCCTACTAAACCCTTGGGAGGCGCACTACCACTGCTGACTGTACTAGGGGGCACAGGTGCCTTAGGGGCTGCAGTGGCAGGAGTCTGCCCTCCTCCTTTCTTGGTGCACTCACTAAACCAGTGAGATTTACTTTTACAGTACTGGCACCATCTTTTGGATTGGCCTTCTTTCTTCTTTTGGGGAGCCTGACCCCCTCCCTCTTTGGGTTGTTGGGGACCTGTCGAAGACTTCTGGTCATTTTGTTCCCCCTTAGAATCTTTACCCTTCTGGTCTGCTTTCTTCTGACCACCTTGATTCTGGCCCTGGTTCTGTTTAACTCTCGTACGAACCCATCTGTCTGCCTTCTTTCCCAATTCTTGGGGAGAGGTCAGATCCGAGTCGACAAGATGCTGATGCAACAACTGGTTCTGACAATTGTTTAAAATTTGTTCTCTCATCATCAAATTATACAATCCTTTGTAATCAGTAACCTTACTGCCCAGCAACCAGCCCTCAAAAGCCTTAGTGGCACAATCGACAAAGTCAGACCAATCTTGAGACTGCGTTTTCTGGGTATCCCTGAACAGCACCCTGTACTGCTCAGTGGTTAGGCCGAACCCTTCAACGAGTGTATTTTTCAAGACTTGGTAATCGTTCGCATCCTCCACCCTTGTGGTGAGGAGCTTGTCTCTTCCTTTACCTTCAAAGGAGAGCCACAAGATAGCTGCCCACTGACTCTGGGGAACACCTTGCACCGTGCAGGCCCTCTCCAAAGCAGTAATCCATTTGTGGATGTCGTCCCCTTGTTTAAAGGGGGGCACTATCTTACCAAGGTGTTTCGTATCGAAACTCTTTTCCCTATTGCTAGGTACATTGCTGCCACCAGTGGGGACTACCCCACTTAACTGTTGCTCTCTCGCAAAGGCAAGCCTTTCTTTGGCCAGGGCAAGTTCTTCCCTTTCGATCCTCAGATTAGCTGCCCTTTCCTTAGCTTTGTATACTCTCCGCTGAGGGGACGTCATCCCTCTTTGCGAAGAGTTGCGAGAGCCATTGGTTTGAAGGGATCTGCCAGAGTCTCTCGACAGAGATCGGGCTCGTCCATTCCCAATGTTAAGCGGACCTGACAGTAGCGCTGGGGGTCCCCCAGTACCACTATCATGTTTGCTTAAGTTGGACCTGCTTAGTCTAACGACTTCTACCTGTCCCTTATCTGCCTCATCCCCAGAGGGATCCTCATCCTCATCATCCTCCACATCTTCGTTCTCAGTTGCGAGGTGGATGAGGTCAGGATCGTCTCTGGTTCCCTCGAGGGGAGGCATGTCTCCTTCTGGATTAGAAGAGCTAAGACGGGTCTCAGCTTTTCTGGCATCATAAGTCTCCAAGAGACCAATCAGAAAGGACGTGGTGGGGTTCGACCCCTGCTTGATCTTCCGGGAGTGACACACCTGTCTTAACTCCTTGAAGCTCAGCACAGTATATCTTGAAGGGATGACCTGTGGAGGGTCAACTGACACAAGGGGAGACTCAGAGTTTCCTCCTTTGTCCGACATACTGTTTCTAGTGTGGTGTAAGTGATGCACCTACCTACACTACGTGTTTACCTACTGTTCCCTTGCTAAGAGTTGCAGCCAAGGTGTGCTAAGCCTTGAGGAGCTGCAACAGCTGGTTCAGTAGAACTCAGAGTATTCTAAGCTTTAGTTATATGTACTAACAGTACTTATGCGATCTTTCAACAAGATATTCTTAGGATACGTGTGGTAAAACAACAGCAAGCTCAAATCCCAACCGCTGCTCACCAATGTGAGAAGTTGGCCCGATATGCAACGTTCGCTATTCTAGCGACCGCTATGTATCGTTCCAACGACCCTTATGGTGTTTGGTTGTAAGTCAACCTATAGACCAGCTATCCTAGTAGCGTGGATACGAGCAGTCTAAGGCTAAAGACTCGAGAGGGCGCGTTAAGCCAGCTGTTTACCACACATGTACCCCTTGAACACCCAGTGAAAGGACACCACACAAGTGTTATGAAAATAAACAGGATATTTATTAAGATTCACAACAGCCCTGGACTCTTTATGAGGACAGGGTACTAAGCACAAACCAAATCTGTTAGGAAAATACTTCAAGTGCACAATTAAAACAAGTGTCCGAGGACACGGAAAGTTTAAGGTCTCGGGCGGACCCGATAAGGCAAGTCGGAAGCGAGGGACTCGGGACCCTAGAGTAAAGAGGCTATGCAGGCACCGAAATGCCGAGTTACCTAGCCACGAGGGCTGCGGCTGCACAAGTCTTACAGGCGTCGGGGTCTTCGCTGACGAGCCAGGAGCCGGAAGAAAAGGAGTTGCTGGCCGGCGACCAGTGATGAATAGTTCGTAGAGATCCAAGCCTGGATCAGAGATTGTTGATACCTGAAAGCAGAGGGGACCAAGTTCGTACTACTAGCCAGTAGTCAGAGGGTACCAGGATGGCACCGGTTGGCCGTCACCTCGACCAGGTGAGTGGGCGACGCTAGGCTCTGCAGTCTCACGGACCAGGAGGCGTTGTCGGCGACCACGGCGGAGGTGCGAGCTGTCCCACGAAGGATGATGCTGTCGGCGTCGCTGGGCCCAGGATGGGGCAACAAGCCTTGGCAGATCTCAGGGCCACGTGGTGGGCCTAAGATGGCGTCTTGAGTGGACCAGGAGGGTCCGGGGTGCTTCTCGCAAAGATGGAAGCAAGGGCCAGTCTGGAGCAACCAGACCAGCAGTGTTGATTGTCGGTCGTCGTCAAGGAAGGGCACAAGCCAGCGGCTAGTGACCAGACTACGTGCTGAGCAGCGAGCAGAAGGGCCCCACGCAGATCGTGGAGATGCTGAGAGACTGCACTTCGGTGCTGGAGCGGCTCAGGGTCGGGGCTTCTCGGACCCCAGAGCACTCACCAGGGAATCGCTTCGATGGTCGTGCTGGTTAAGAGCGTGCAGGTTCTGATGATGGCCGGTCCCTCGAGGTCTCGTCGCACCCACAGATCACAGCTGAGCTGATGACGCGGGTAGAGGTCAGAGGTGCCAGGGAAGCCGGTTCTCGTCGAGCTGGGCCGTCGGATCCTTGAGGAAGTACTTGCAGCAAACCGCAGAGTTCTTAGATGGTGCCCGCTGATGCAGGGTGACTACTCCTTAGTCACAAGGGAGAAATCTTGAGAAGAGTCTTGAGTGTCCTTTCGTAGAAAGTAGTTCTTGATTCAAAGATGATCTGATTTGGAAGGGTCCCCGCTCCGGCCTTTATTCTAAAGAAAGGGGTGGGTACATGACTAGGTCCTGCCCTAAGGGTGGGACCAGGAAGGGAGGTAGTTACACCCCTCTCCCCTGTCGGACTCTCCCCAGGCCAGGGCTGGTGCCCCTGGAACTGGTTCTGACCGGCAGATGCGTAGTGAGCACCGGGGTGCCACTCCGCAGTCACCTTCTCGCAAAAGCCCTACCTACCCAGAATACACAAACCCTGTCTGGGACGGTGCGAACACCGCCCTCGACAGGAAACCCTTTGTCCAAGCTCTCCTCGCTGGAAGGACTCCCAGCAGCAGGAGGTCAGACTCGTGTCTGTGGTGGCAGCATCCATTTTGTGGAGCTGAGGCTTTAGTTAACTTTAACCGGGGTTCACAGTTACGTACATGTCGTGTCCCTCTAGAAGGGCGGAATGCTAACCTCGTCGCCAGAGTTGGTGAGAGGGCAGCATCCCGATTCGTATGACACCTTACTCGACATGTCTTGATAACGCGACACTGAAGTTACCGATGTGGTACGCGTTATCATGGAACAGCCATTGGGTCTTGATTCCGCAAGCTGCAACCGGGCTCGGCTCGGGCCAGAACCTAGTTCACACGAGCCCATGCACTCTGCCTTCAGGATTGTCAAGGCCTGCCATAGGAGTGACTGATAGGAACTCGAGTGTCCATTGTATGGTTAGATATAGGGCTACTATATCTAAAGCAAAGTGTGATTACACGACTTCGCCCCAGCTGTCATGCAGCCAGTTGTGTCAAATTTAGGAGGCCAGCCAGGGGTGGCATAATACATGCTGCAGCCCCTGACGGCCCTGGGTACACCTATGCCCTGAGTTACAGGGTCTGATAAGGTGGCCCAGTACCAATTGGTAAATGCACCTAGGGTACATATTGTAATTTAGAAAGAGAACAGCCAGGCTGTGGGTCTGATTAGCAGGCCCACAGCCAGAGAAAGTCGTAAACCAGTGAAACAAAAGCAAAAAATCTGGGTGATCATAGGATTGCAGACCCTACTCTCCTACAAGTCGCACGTCAACAGTTAGCAGCACTAGATCAAGATAGAGCAGAATACGCAGTACTACGGGTACGACTTGCATACTACACGGGAGGCGACAGATGCGGGAGGCTGTTGGGTCGGGCACTCCGCGAACAGCAGCAGCGACACTCTGTGCAGGAAATACACACGCAGGACGGAGTCACAGTGATGGAGGACGGAGCTATAGCGCAGGCATTTAGTGACTTTTATACCACACTATACGAGGGGGCTGCTCTGGATCCAGCGGACGGGGCGGCCTTCCTGGACTCGGTGTCCATACCGGCTTTATTGACGGAACAATTAGAACTCCTTGACAGGGAGATCCGTCCTGAAGAAGTCATTGCCGCGATCTCCCGCTTCAAGCTGGCCAAGGCGCCGGGACCGAATGGCTTCACCACCGCCTTTTAGCCCGGCGCCATCCCAAGAGATCTGATGAGTGCCATGATCTCGGTCATTCCCAAACCGGGAAAGGACCGAACGCAATGCGGGGCCCACCGCCCTATCTCGTTACTTAACGTACATCTGAAGCTTTACACTAGTATACTGTCGAAGCGGCTGGGCCCACTTATGCCGGGTCTGATTGATCCGGACCAGGCCGGCTTTATACCGGAGCCGCCAGACGGTCGACAACACAAAAAGAGCACCCCACTTAGTGAAACGGGCCTCCAGGTTGCCGGGAGACTTCATGATGTTGGCAATTGATGCGGAGAAGGCCTTCGATCGTGTCCACTGGCCGTACTTGGAACAGGTGCTCATCAAGGCAGGGTTAGGCGTGAGATTTCGTAAGTAGGTTCTGAACTGCTATACCTTCCCCACGGCGTCGGTTCGGGTGAATGGCTGCTCATCGCCCAGCATTCCCCATCGAACGCGGAACTCGGCAGGGGTGTCCGCTCTCGCCCCTGCTCTTCGCGCTGTATATGGAACCCTGGCGCAGGCCATGCGATCGCATCCGACCATTAAGGGGATTAAATTCGGGGCTTATATCCACACGATTAGCTTATACGCTGATGACCTCTTGCTTTCCTTTGCTTCCCCTGCGGCATCCCTGCCGGCCGGGGCGGCCATCCTGGATGCGTTTGCGAAGGCCTCTGGCTTTAAGGTGAACATGACGAAATCAGTAGCACTTGACCTTTCCTTGGAGGCACACACGCGGGCCTCCCTAGAAGCACAATTCCCCTTCCAATGGGCAGACGGTGCAGTCCCCTACCTGGGCATACAATTGGCGGCCACGCTACCAGAAACGGTGCGTCTCAATTACACTAACCTTAGTCGCACTATCCGCGCGGAGGTCGGGCGGTGGCGGCACCTCCCACTATCTTAGCTGGGCCGAGTGGCAGCAGTAAAGATGACAATCCTCCCGCAAGTTTTATACGTTTTTCGGGCTAGCCCGCTCCGTCCCCCGGAGGGATGGATTTGCTGCACGCAATCGGAGCTGGCTCAGTTTGTGCGTCACTATTACCAGGCGACCCAACTCAGAACCCTAGTGGAATGGAGCAAATGGGAATCGGAGCGCCATTGGTTGTTCCAGGACCAAGCGGTCGCGGGGCGTCCACTCCAGGAGGTGCCTTTCCTGCGGCGACAACACCGGCCCCCTAACCTATACGCCTCCTTCGTCACGAGGGTACCGCTAGAGGTATGGGATCGAACATGCGTCTTACACGACCTGACGACCTTCCCGTCTCCCCTCACACCCCTGTTAGAGAACCCTGACTTCGGCCCGGGTAGGGATGTCCAGGCCTTTGCACGGTGGCTCCCAGCAGGATGCCGATGCCTCTTTCACATGTATTCAGGTGCGGAAGTGATGCCTTTTTTGAGGAATTCCGGAAGACCCATGACCTCCCGGAGGCTGAACGCCTTAGGTATCTACAGGTCCGACATTGGGCGCTTCAACCCCAGATCCTTGGAGACGCTACACGCAAGCTCAGTAAATATGAATACTGGCTTCTCTCGCGCACCACAGATAAGCAACTCATTTCAGACATATATCGGCTCCTCTTGGACAGATACGCGCGCGTTTATAATGCAGGACGGGCTAGATGGGAGAGGGAACTGGGGCGGACTCTGCGCAACAAAAAATGGGAGGACATTTACTACCGCGCCAGACACTCACGAGATGCGTGAGGTTTGGCACCTCACGCGAGATGCGTGAGATTCGGTATCTCACGCGAGATGCGTGAGATTCGGTATCTCACGCGAGATGCGTGAGGTCTGGAACCTCACCCGAGATGCGTGAAGTTTGGCACCTCATCCGAGATGCGTGAGGTTTGGCACCTCACGCGAGATGCGTGAGGTTTGGCACCTCACCCGAGATGCGTGAGGTTTGGCACCCCACGCGAGATGCGTGAGGTTTGGCACCTCACGCGAGATGCGCGAGGTTTGGCACCTCACCCGAGATACGTGAGGTTTGGCACCTCACCCGAGATGCGTGAGGTTTGGCACCTCACCCGAGATGCATGAGGTTTAACACCTCACGCGAGATGCGAGAGGTTTGGCACCTCACCCGAGATGCGTGAGGTTTGGCACCTCACGCGAGATGCGCGAGGTTTGGCACCTCACCCGAGATGCGTGAGGTTTGGCACCTCACCCGAGATGCGTGAAGTTTGGCACCTCATCCGAGATGCGTGAGGTTTGGCACCTCACGCGAGATGCGTGAGGTTTGGCACCTCACCCGAGATGCGTGAGGTTTGGCACCCCACGCGAGATGCGTGAGGTTTGGCACCTCACGCGAGATGCGCGAGGTTTGGCACCTCACCCGAGATACGTGAGGTTTGGCACCTCACCCGAGATGCGTGAGGTTTGGCACCTCACCCGAGATGCATGAGGTTTAACACCTCACGCGAGATGCGAGAGGTTTGGCACCTCACCCGAGATGCGTGAGGTTTGGCACCTCACGCGAGATGCGCGAGGTTTGGCACCTCACCCGAGATGCGTGAGGTTTGGCACCTCACCCGAGATGCGTGAGGTTTGGCACCTCACGCGAGATGCGTGAGGTTTGACACCTCACCCGATATGCGTGAGGTTTGGCACCTCGCGCGAGATGCGTGCGGTTCGGCACCTCACGGAAGATGAGTGAGGTTCGGCGCTTCACGCGAGATGCGTGATGTTCGGCACCTCACGCGAGATGCGTGAGGTTTTACCTCACGCGAGATGCGTGCGGTTTGGCACCTCACCCGAGATACGTGAGGTTTGGCACCTCACCCGAGATGCGTGAGGTTTGGCACCTCACCCGAGATGCGTGAGGTTTAACACCTCACGCGAGATGCGTGAGGTTTGGAACCTCACCCAAGATGCGTGAGGTTTGGCACCTCACCCGAGATGCGTGAGGTTTGGCACCTCACCCGAGATGCGTGAGGTTTAACACCTCACGCGAGATGCGTGAGGTTTGGCACCTCACCCGAGATGCGTGAGGTTTGGCACCTCACGCGAGATGCGCGAGGTTTGGCACCTCACCCGAGATGCGTGAGGTTTGGCACCTCACCCGAGATGCGTGAGGTTTGGCACCTCACGCGAGATGCGTGCGGTTTGGCACCTCACGCGAGATGCGTGAGGTTTGGCACCTCGCGCGAGATGCGTGCGGTTCGGCACCTCA
Source organism: Lissotriton vulgaris (assembly GCF_964263255.1). Classification (NCBI taxonomy): domain Eukaryota; kingdom Metazoa; phylum Chordata; class Amphibia; order Caudata; family Salamandridae; genus Lissotriton; species Lissotriton vulgaris. The sequence goes on along the minus strand of NW_028248587.1, from coordinate 34,506 downwards.
CGCGAGATGAGTGAGGTTCGGCGCTTCACGCGAGATGCGTGAGGTTCGGCACCTCACGCGAGATGAGTGAGGTTCGGCACCTCACGCGAGATGCGTGTGGTTCGGCACTTTACGCGAGATGCGTGTGGTTCGGCACCTAACGCGAGATGCGTGAGGTTTGGCACGGGGCGTGCCTACGATGATGTCAGCGGCCGCGCCCAGTTCCCCGTGCTCACTATTCAGCGTCTTTTGGTGAAGGAGGAAGAGGATCTTGGGGCTCCGTTTCTCTGCGAGGCCAGCTTTCTTCTTTTGATTGGTGGAGAGTTCTGGGTGCCTGAAATCTGCTACAACGCTCGCTGAGCTGCAGGAGGAGTTTAGAATCTGCGGAGACTTCTCTTCTTGATGGGCTCCTGGTGAGGCTAGCTTTTGGGGGGATTACCTGTCACTAACCCAGATTCAGAAGTAGAGTCAATCCATCAATCAGGAGTTTCTTGGGGGAGGAGCTTCGCGGGCATCCAAGATGGCCGCGTAAGCTCGGAGCTCCGCGGACCTTCCGATCCTCCGCAATCATCCTGCCTGCAATCCTGATCCACGAGGGTGGATGCTTGTTGCTGATGGTCTACTGAGGCGATAACCGTTTTCAGATCACGAATCGGTGTTTCCTACGCTGAGCTACGTCGAGTGGGACTCCGTGCCAGTGCAGTGCTATTGTCTCTCCGGACTCCGCCACTACACACTGCCGCTCCGCGGAGTGCCTGCCTGCCTTCACCAACGACGAGGTGTTTTGGATAGCGGAGCGTTCCTGAGACGGCCTCCTACGATCTGGCCCGTACAAGTCTCCGGCTCATTGGGCTCGGGCTTGCCTGGCATATCCCTTTGTTCTCTCGGACCTAACATGGCGGGCAAGGGGGACCCCGATAAGACATCGAACAGAGGCGTCCGCGGCAAAACGCAGCAACAACAGAACAGGATTGATCGCTATACCCAACTGAAGACGCCACCTGCTACTGGTCCCTCTGCCAGGAACATCCCGCACTCGGGCTCGCCGGACGGCTCTGAGCCCACCCTGAGCGATATTATGGGGGCCATCACAAGTTTCAGGGCGGACATGCAGCAACAGCACGAGGTCCTTACGCATAAAGTGGACACTATGGCCGTCGACCTGTCTCTCATTAGAGCCGACTTGGGTAAAACTAATGATAGAGTCAAGAATCTGGACATCAAGACATCAAGTCTGACGGGAGACGTCTCGGACCTACAAACGGAGGTCCGGAACCTGCAGAGGACTGCGGATCAATTCGCAAGGCGGCTGGAGGACTTTGAGAGCCGTGCCAGGCGGCAGAACGTTCGCATTGTCGGAGTGCCGGAGGGGTCAGAGGAGGCGGCGACGGACCTCCTCGTGGAAGACCTGATCAAGACCCATCTGGCACCGCCTGGCCTTAGCAACTTTTTCTCGGTGGAGCGAGCCCACCGAGTGCCGGGTGGCCCGCCAAAGTCGGGCGTGGCACCCAGACCCATCGTAGCCCGTCTGCTCAACTTCCGAGACAGAGACGCGGTCCTGCAGGCTTCCAGACGGCAGGGACCGCTTAAGTTCCAGAACGCCGACGTCCATTTCTATCCGGACTTTACCAGGACGGTGCAGCGACAGCGCCAGAGCTACGCCGGGGTGAAGCGAAGACTACGGGACCTGGGTCTCAAATATTCCATGATGTTCCCCGCCAAGCTCCGGATCGAACACGAGGGCCTTGCCCTCTTCTTTGACTTTGCTGAAAATGTAAGTGACTGGTTGGACACTTTATCACCGCGCCGAGACGCTCAGGATGAACATGAAGGTGGTGCTGCTGGTGGCCCGGACCTATGAGACTTGGCTCTATAGTGGGTGATTCATCGACTGTTATTTTTACCTCACATGACTATCGGATGTTGCTTTATGATATCGTATTACCTTTCCTGTCTGTACATGGAGGGTGGCGGGGGGTGTTCGCGGAGATTCCTCACTCCTCTGGGTGTCTTCTTGTAGAGTAGTTATGGGGCGACAGGCACACTGCTGGTTGGGGGGGCTTTTCAGTCATATGCAGGGGTGCAGGGTGGGGGGTGCAATTATGCAAGTTTCATTGTTTGTTTGTTCTTTCTCTTTCTCTTTCTTAAGGCAATGGAATGTGTTTTTTACTGTAACCTTTATGATTGCGTTGGTTGGAGTCGGGTGGGGCGGGCTGTTGGATGATGGGGGGTAGGAAATTAAAAGTGCTTAGCTGGAATGTCAATGGACTAGGTGACCGAGTTAAGAGAGGGGTGGTAATTCAACTGATAAAGAGGCACATGCCTGATGTCGTGCTTCTGCAAGAGACGCACTTGGTGGGGAACTCCTGTAAGTCCCTGAATCGTAAGGGTTACAAAATGGTTGCCCACTCTGGGTTCTCCTCGGGTTCCCGGGGTGCGGGCATCCTTGTGCGTGCGTCCCTTCCCCTTGAAATAGACGTCACGTTGCTTGATGAAAGGGGACGCTACGCAGCTGTGGCAGGAAGATGGGAGGGGCGATCTTTAGCGTTGCTTTCGGTTTATGTTCCCCCAGGTCTCCAATCTAGCACCTTTCAAGACCTTGGTGGCGCCATCTTGTCCCTGCCTTCGGGCTTGCTGATCCTAGGGGGTGATCTCAACTCCGTCTGCTCTGGCACCCTTGATCGCCAGCCGCCGAGGGACCTACGGGGTTCCCAAATGTGGCTGCCGTCCTTCCTTGACTCCATGGGTCTAGTGGATTGTTGGCGGCTATTGCATCCTGCGCTCCGCCAATTTTCGTTCCTTTCCGGTGCCCATGGGAGCCTGTCCCGTATAGATTACGTTCTCACCCTAGCGGCGCATTCACCTGCCGTGTCTGAGGCCCGCTATCTGGCAAGGGGCGTCTCTGATCACTCTCCGTTGTGGGTCTCGTTCGATTTTGGTATTGTCCTATCCAGCCGTCCGGTGGCGGTAAACCCCTGGTATTTCCGCAACCATAAGACACGTGCGCTCCTGACTAAGGCCATCGCCTTATATTTCACTGAAAATGCGGGCTCCGTTGGCTCGGCGGTCACCCTGTGGGAGGCATTCAAGACTGTATTGCGGGGTGAAGCCCTAGCTCTCATCGCGGAGGCTAAGCGAGCTCGTGATGCCGACCTTCTGCATGTGGAAGAAGAAGTCCTGGATCTCGAGTCCCGTATGGGGCCTGAGCCAGACCCTTCTCTCCTACACGAACTCTCCCTGAAACAGTCGGAGTACCATGATCTCGCTCAGAATGCTGCCCTGGTTTTGGCCAAGGAGCAGCAGGGCCGCATTTATGACGTCGGTGACAAGGCCGGCAAGTTGCTGGCCTGGTTGGACAGGCGAGAGATGGCAAGCCGGGTGGTTCCGGAAATCCTGGGTGTGGACGGAGTGGCGGTCACAGACCCGAGCGCTATTGCCGAGTCTTTTGCGGACTATTTCCGGGGTGTCTATACAGCCAGTTCAGACCGCTCCGAGACCGATTCAGCTGAGTTCCTCTCAGCGATTGACCTCCCCTGTCTTTCTGAAGAGGACCGTGCCGATATGGATCGAGATATAACCGTGGACTAGATTGCTTTGGCGATCCGCGCCTTGCGGTCGGGTAAAGCCACTGGCCCCAATGGCATACCGGTTGAATTATACAAGATCCGGCCGGATGTGATCTCTCCTTACCTGAGAGATATGTTCCTCCAGGCCCGTGCAGAGGGAGTCCTTCCCTTAGATCAGCGACTGGCCACCATAGTGGTCATTCACAAGGACGGCAAGCCGCGGGACGTTTGCAGATCCTACCGCCCCATTTCTCTCCTCAACGCGGAGCCCAAGATCCTGGCTAAGCTACTTGCTAATCGGCTGGTCGGTGTTATCAGTGACCTGGTACACCCGGACCAATCAGGTTTTATTCCCCGCCGCAACACTGCCCTCAACCTGAGACGGTTGCATGGGGTCATAGCCAGGGCTCACGCTCTGAAGGAACCGGCGGTACTTGCTTCCCTTGATGCCACGATGGCCTTTGATTCCCTGGAGTGGAACTATCTATGGGCAGTGCTAGCAAAGCTTGGGTTTGGGCCGAGCTTCCTGGGCTGGGTGCAACTTCTTTATGCATGCCCACTGGCTGCTGTCACAGTTAATGGTCGCATGTCCGCTTCTTTTGCGCTTCACCGTGGTACTAGACAGGGTTGCCCCTTGTCTCCGCTCCTGTTTGCCCTGGCTCTGGAGCCACTTGCGACTATGTTACGCTCACACCCTGACTTGCATGGAATCACCTGGTCCCCGGGCTTTGAGGATAGGGTCTCCCTGTATGCGGACGACATCCTGCTCTACCTTACCTCTCCCTGTAAGTCGCTCATTGTGGCGTGCGACGTGCTCCGGCTGTTCGGGCGCTACTCTGGCCTGGTTATCAACTGGGCCAAATCCTCCCTTTACATTCTTAAGGGTGACACGCCGCGCCTCCCTAGGGGCTGCAACATACAGCTGGCCGGACAAGGTTTCAAGTACCTAGGAATCTATATATCGAGCAATCCTAAGGCGAGGTATGACTGCAACTTACTCCCGCCTCTCCAACGACTGCGGAGGGATGTGGACAGTTGGCGCAAGCTTCCGCTCTCCCTTCTGGGCCGGGCGGCATTGTTCAAAATGATGTCTCTGCCCAGGTTCTTGTATGCCTTGCAGAATACCCAGGACCTAGTTCCGGCTCGCTATTTTAGAGAGATCGAGAGCCTGCAGCGTGCCCTGCTTTGGGAGGGTCGGCCCCGCGTCGCTGTCCAGAAGCTCACATTGCCGTGGTATGACGGGGGCATCGCGCTACCAGATGTGCGGAGGTACTACTGGGCCTCTCAACTTACTGCCATTAACCATGGCTTGTATGGCCCTGCGGACAGCCCGGGCTACGCTATGGATAGGTGGCTTTTGCAAGGAGGCAACTAATACCGCGCCCTATATTCCAGATCCTTCGATCGGTACCTCACAGGCCCGACCAAGGCGGCGGTCCACACGTTGCGGACGGTCACCAAGGTACAGGGCTGGCAGGGTAGACTGACGAGACTTACCCCTCTGTATGATTCCGATATCCTAGGCAAGCTCTGGCACACCAAGGGTTTTGACAAATGGGACCTTATAGGTATCTCTAGGGTGGAAGACATGTTAGCTAAGGGGGAGGTCAAGCCATTTCCACAACTACAGGCTGAATACCATCTGGGTGGATCGGAGTTCTTCCGTTATGCCCAACTGAAGCACGCGCTAACTGCCGCTAGGCCAGAGGAGGGCGAAATCCCCGAGAGCTCCCCTTGGAGGACAGAATTTTGGACGGACATATGCCTGATAGCGCCATTTCTCTGTCCTACAAGAAGCTGATCAATGTTAGAGTCGACCTCCTCCAGCGCCTGCGAGAACAGTGGGTAGCCGACGGCCTGGAACTGGACGACGAGGACTGGCAGAGTGCTGTGTCCTCCCCTAAGGAGGTCGCCATTTCCTCGCGTCTGCGGCTGGTACAGTTTAAAATCCTCCACCGGGTGTATGTTACCGGCCCCCGGCTTGTACGCATGGGCTTCTCGCCTGATGGCTTTTGCCGTCGTGGCTGCGGAGCCCTAGCTACTTTCATGCATATCTTGTGGGAGTGCCCCGTTATTGCCCCTTACTGGGAGAGAGTACACAGAGTGATGAGGGAGGTGACTGGAGTCGAATTGGCAGCGGAGGCGCGTAGGTGCCTCCTCAATGTCTGGGAGCCGAACGACTACAACACGGCGCAGACTCGTTGGGCTACACTGGGCAACATGGTTGCTAAGAGGGATATAGCGCAGAAATGGGGCGCTACCACGGACCCCCTGTTGGTGCAATGGAAGGCCAATATGGATTGGTGTATGCTACGGGAGAAGACGGTGTACGTTGCCAGGGGGAGGCCTCAGACATGGAATAAGGTGTGGGGGGCATGGAATGCTTACAGGGGTGACCTGTGCCTACCTCCGGAGTCTATTCCCCGTGATGAACACCTGTCGCCGTAGCCGACGACACCAGCTAAATTACTCATGTTGTAATTCTCCTGTTCCTTCCTCTCCCCCCTCTTTACATCCTACTTACGTTCTTCTCTAAATTTTTACCTGACCTCTGACGCCTCCTACTGACTCATACGCATTTCTTTCTTCCATTGCCTCTCTTTTGCGCCCTTTGGCGCCTCTGTATTGGTTCTTGTTCCTATATAAAATAAAAAACAACCTGCATTGTCCTGATATGAATCGTTTTGCACTCTACTCCTCCTGATACCATGCTGCCTTGCCTCCGGGATGTTAGGCTGAATAGCTGTGTGCTTTGATACAATAAAGGTTTTAAAAATTAAAAAAAAAAAAAAATCAGGAGTTTGTTAAAGCGCAACTACTCACCCGTAAGGGTCTCAAGGCGCTAGGGGGTGGGGGGGGGGGGGGGGGTGCAGGTTCCATTCCATCAAGGAGGGGGTCTGTCGAAGAGCCAAGTTATGAGGTTTCTTGCGAAGATGGGGAGCAATGTTGTCTGTCTGAGGTGGAGCGGAAGGGCGTTCCATGCTTTGGCCGCGAGGAAGGAGAAGGAGCGGCCTCCCGATCTGGTCTTTCTGGTGCGGGGGACCACGGCGTAGGAGAGCTGAGCTGATCGTAGGGTCCTTTGGGGTGCCTGGAATTTGAGCCGGCTGTTCAGGTATGCTGGTCCGGTGCCGTGGAGGGCCTTGTGTGCGTGGGTGAGCATCTTAAAGGTGATTCTCGCCTCGACGGGGAGCCAGTGGAGTGTGCGCAGGAGCTGGGAGATGTGGCAGTGTTTTGGCAGGTTGAGGACCAGTCTTGCGGCGGCGTTCTGGATGTTCTGTAGCTTGCGGATGAGGTTTTTGTTTATTCCAGCGTAGAGTGCGTTGCCGTAGTAGAGTCTGCTGGTGACCAGGGCGTGAGTGACTGTCTTTCGGTGTTCGAGGGGGATCCATTTGAAGGTCTTACGAAGGGGGCGGAGGGTGTGGAAGCAGGAAGATGAGACAGAGTTGATCTGGCGGTCCATTTTGAGCTCAGAGTCCAGGATGATTCCCAGGTTGCGTGCGTGGTGTGTGGGGGTTGGCGGGTTTCCGAGGGCGGTGGGCCACCAGGTGTCGCTCCAGGCGTCGGGGTTTGGGCCTATGATGAGTACTTCTGTTTTGTTGGTGTTTAGTTGTAGGCAGCTGTTTTTCATCCATTTGGCGATGGCTTCTATGCCTTCTCGAAAGTTGCAGTTTTGAAAAGTGGTAAGTGTGTTCTCCACAGAAATTCACATCAGTTTTTCAAGATTAATATGCATTCTTTCCAGATCGTGGTATGAAGGACAGAGACATTTTAATTGCAGTGAAGTGTCTTTATTTTTATTCATAGGACAAGGACAGCCGACACGTGTTTCGCCCCCTCTTGGCGATTTGCGCCGGGGCTTTCTCAAGGCTGTTGAAGAGATTAAGAGAGAATATTTTAGTTGTGTGGTATGAAAGCAGTTGACCCCAAGAGAAACAGAGAAAACACCTAGTGTGAGGAAGTGGTTAGGGTGATTTTGTGGTATCATAGCGTAAAAAAGCCTTATCTACATGCTCAAAAAAAGTGGTGAATCCTAAGTCAAATGCAGTGATTTGGGTTGTACCAGAACCGCGCAGAAAAGAATTCAGAAGGAAGCGATACTAGTGTTTTTTTAGAGTTTTTTTAGAAGAACAACAAGATCTAGTTAGTCTAGAGAAAGGTGTCACGATATTCAGTTTTACAATCCAGAAAAAGTCCCAAAGTACCAGAACAGAGAGTGGTAAGTGGATAGAGAAAGGTACAGTGTGGTAAATGGAATACAATCATAATACCTAGTTTAGCTTATTGACGTAAATGGTTGTGATTTCTGTAGGAGAGTAGGGTCTGCAATCCCATGATCACCCAGATTTTTTGCTTTTGTTTCACTGGTTTACGACTTTCTCTGGCTGTGGGCCTGCCAATCAGACCCACAGCCTGGCTGTTCTCTTTCTAAATTACGACATGTACCCTAGGTGCATTTACCAATTGGTACTGGGCCACCTTATCAGACCCCGTAACGCAGGGCATAGGTGTACCCAGGGCCGCCAGGGGCTGCAGCATGTATTATGCCACCCCTGGCTGGCCTCCTAAATTTGACACAACTGGCTGCATGACAGCTGGGGCAAAGCCGTGTAACCACCCTTTGCTTTAGGTATAGTAGCCCTATATCTAACCGTACAATGGACGCCCGAGTTCCTATCAGTCACTCCTATGGCAGGCCATGACAATCCTGAAGGCAGAATGCGTGGGCTCGTGTGAACTAGGTTCTGGCCCGAGCCGAGCCCGGTTGCAGCTTGCGGAACAAAGACCCAATGGCTGTTCCATGATAACGCGTACCACATCGGTAACTTCGGTGTCGCGTTATCAAGACATGTCGAGTAAGGTGTCATACGAATCGGGATGCTGCCCCCTCACCAATTCTGGCGGCGAGGTTAGCATTCCGCCCTTCTAGAGGGATACGACATGTACGTAACCGTGAACCCCGGTTAAAGTTAACTAAAGCCTCAGCTCCACAAAATGGATGCTGCCACCACAGACACGAGTCTGACCTCCTGCTGCTGGGAGTCCTTCCAGCGAGGAGCGCTTGGACAAAGGGTTTCCTGTCAAGGGCGGTGTTCGCACCGTCCCAGACAGGGTTTGTGTATTCTGGGTAGGTAGGGCTTTTGCGAGAAGGTGACTGCGGAGTGGCACCCCGGTGCTCACTACGCATCTGCCGGTCAGAACCAGTTCCAGGGGCGCCAGCCCTGGCCTGGGGAAAGTCCGGCAGGGGAGAGGGGTGTAACTACCCCCCTTCCTGGTCCCACCCTTAGGGCAGGACCTAGTCATGTACCCACCCCTTTCTTTAGGATAAAGGCCGGAGCGGGGACCCTTCCAAATTAGATCATCTTTGAATCAAGAACTACTTTCTACGAAAGGACATTCGAGACTCTTCTCAAGATTTCTCCCTTGTGACTAAGGAGTAGTCACCCTGCATCAGCGGGCACCATCTAAGAACTCTGCGGTTTGCTGCAAGTCCTTCCTCAAGGAATCCGACGGCCCAGCTCGACGAGAACCGGCTTCCCTGGCACCTCTGACCTCTACCCACGTCATCAGCTCAGCTGTGATCTGTGGGTGCGACGAGACCTCGAGGGACCGGCCATCATCAAAACCTGCACGCTCTTAACCAGCACGACCATCGAAGTAATTCCCTGGTGAGTGCTCTGGGGTCCGAGAAGCCCCGACCCTGAGCCGCTCCAGCACCGAAGTGCAGTCTCCCAGCATCTCCACTATCTGCGTGGGGCCCTTCTGCTCGCTGCTCAACACGTTGTCCGGTCACTAGCCGCTGGCTTGTGCCCTCCTGTGACGACATCCGACAACCAACGCTGCTGGTCTGGTTGCTCCAGACTGGCCTTTGCTTCTATCTTTGAGAGAAGCACCCCGGACCCTCCTGGTCCCCTCAAGACGCCATTTTAGGCCCACCACGTGGCCCTGAAATCTGCCAAGGCTTGTTGCCCCAATCCTGGGCCCAGCGACGCCGACAGCATCATCCTTCGTGGGACAGCTCGCACCTCCATCCGGGTCGCCGACAACGCCTCCTGGTCCGTGAGACTGCAGAGCCTAGCGTCGCCCACTCACCTAGTCGAGGTGACGGCCAACCGGTGCCCTCCTGGTACCCTCTGACTACTGGCTAGTAGTACGAACTTGGTCCCCTCTGCTTTCAGGTATCAACGATCTCTGATCCAGGCTTGGATCTCTACGAACTATTCATCACTGGTCGCCGGCCAGCAACTCCTTTTCTTCCGGCTCCTGGCTCGTCAGCGAAGACCCCGACGCCTGTAAGACTTGTGCAGCCGCAGCCCTCGTGGCTAAGTAACTCGGCATTTCGGTGCCTGCATAGCCTCTTTACTCTAGGGTCCTGAGTCCCTCGCTTCCGACTTGCCTTATCGGGTCCGCCCGAGACCTCTAAACTTTCCGTGTCCTCGGACACTTGTTTTAATTGTGCACTTGAAGTATTTTCCTAAGAGATTTGGTTTGTGCTTAGTACCCTGTCCTCATAAAGAGTACAGGGCTGTTGTGAATCTTAATAAATATCCTGTTTATTTTCATAACACTTGTGTGGTGTCCTTTCACTTGGTGTTCAAGGGGTACATGTGTGGTAAACAGCTGGCTTAACACGCCCTCTCGAGTCTTTAGCCTCAGACTGCTCGTATCCACGCTACTAGGATAGCTGGTCTATAGGTTGACTTACAACCAATCATCATAAGGGTCGTTTGGAACGATACATAGCGAACGCTGCATATCGGGCCAACTTCTCACATTGGTGAGCAGCGGTTGGGATTTGAGCTTGCTGTTGTTTTACCACACGTATCCTAAGAATATCTTGTTGAAAGATCACATAAGTACTGTTAGTACATATAACTAAGCTTAGAATACTCTGAGTTCTACTGAACCAGCTGTTGCAGCTCCTCAAGGCCTAGCACACCTTGGCTGCAACTCTTAGCAAGGGATCAGTAGGTAAACACATAGTGTAGGTAGGTGCATCACTTACACCACACTAGAAACAGTATGTCGGACAAAGGAGGAAACTCTGAGTCTCCCCTTGTGTCAGCTGACCCTCCACAGGTCATCCCTTCAAGATATACTGTGCTGAGCTTCAAGGAGTTAAGACAAGTGTGTCACTCCAGGAAGATCAAGCAGGGGTCTAACCCCACAACTTCCTTTCTGATTGGTCTCTTGGAGACTTATGATGCCAGAAAAGCTGAGACCCTTCTTAGCTCTTCTAATCCAGAAGGAGACATGCCTCCCCTTGAGGGAACCAGAGACGATCCTGACCTCATCCACCTCTCAACTGAGACTGAAGATGTAGAGGATGATGAGAATGAGGATCCCTCTGGGGATGAGGCAGATAAGGGACAGGTAGAAGTCGGTAGACTAAGCAGGTCCAACTTTAGGAAACATGACAGTGGTACTGGGGGACCCCTGGGGCCACTATCAGGTCAGCTTAACATTGGGAATGGACGAGCCAGATCTCTGTCAAGAGACTCTGGCAGATCCCTTCAAACCAATGGCTCTCACAACTCTTCTCAAAGAGGGATGACGTCCCCTCCGCGGAGAGTGTACGAAGCTAAGGAAAGGGCAGCTAATCTGAGGATTGAAAGGGAAGAACTTGCCCTGGCCAAAGAAAGGCTTGCCTTTGCTAGAGAGCAACAGTTAAGTGGGGTAGTCCCCACTGGTGGCAGCATTGTACCTAGTAATAGGGAAAGGAGTTTTGATACAAAACACCTTGGTAAGATAGTGCCCCCCTTTAAACAAGGGGACGACATCCACAAATGGATTACTGCTTTGGAGAGGGCCTGCACTGTGCAAGGAGTTCCCCAGAGTCAGTGGGCAGCTATCTTGTGGCTCTCCTTTGAAGGTAAAGGAAGAGACAAGCTCCTCACCACAAGGGTAGAGGATGCTAATAATTACCACGTCTTGAAGAATACACTGGTTGAAGGGTTTAGCCTAAGCACTGAGCAGTACAGGGTGCTGTTCAGGGATACCCAGAAAACACACTCTCAAGATTGGTCTGACTTTGTCGATTGTGCCACTAAGGCTTTTGAGGGCTGGTTGCTGGGCAGTAAGGTTACTGATTACCAAGGATTGTATAATTTGATGATGAGAGAACAAATTTTAAACAATTGTCAGAACCAGTTGTTGCATCAGCATCTTGTCGACTCGGATCTGACCTCTCCCCAAGAATTGGGAAAGAAGGCAGACAGATGGGTTCGTACAAGAGTTAAACAGAACCAGGGCCAGAATCAAGGTGGTCAGAAGAAAGCAGACCAGAAGGGTAAAGATTCTAAGGGGGAACAAAATGACCAGAAGTCTTCGACAGGTCCCCAACAACCCAAAGAGGGTGGGGGTCAGGCTCCCCAAAAGAAGAAAGAAGGCCAATCCAAAAGATGGTGCCAGTACTGCAAAAGTAAATCTCACTGGTTTAGTGAGTGCACCAAGAAAGGAGGAGGGCAGACTCCTGCCACTGCAGCCCCTAAGGCACCTGTGCCCCCTAGTACAGCCAGCAGTGGTAGTGCACCTCCCAAGGGTTTAGTAGGGTTAACCCTGGGTTCTGAGGGGCGTGACAACTTAGTTGGTACACTCACTCAGGCTGTCCTTGTCAGTACAGGGGATGTGGATATGTCCCCTGACGTAAGTCCCAATACTTTGGGCAAATACAGACAGACACCTTTCATAAATGGAAAAATGGCTCAGGCCTATAGGGACACTTGTGCCAGTGTCACCATGGTGACACCTAACTTTGTGGACCCTGGACAGATCATGCCAGGTACAGAATTCCTGGTGACCAATGCAAGCAATGTCACTACCAATCACAGTATGGCAATTGTAGCTTTCTCCTGGGGAGGGGTAACTGGCCAAAAGAAGGTTGTAGTTAGTTCAGACCTCCCAGTGGATTGTTTGTTGGGCAATGATTTGGAGTCATCACAATGGTCAGAAGTGGAGCACCGGACTCACATGGAAATGTTAGGCTTGCCAGCACATGTGTTCGCTGTGACCAGGTCACAGGTCAGGAAATGCCCCACTGAACAGGTGCTGGATCCTGGAACAACGGACCAGACACCTCCCAAGAAAAAGAGCGGTAGGGTTAAGGCTGCGCCTTCCCCCTTGCCCCAGGTCGTGGATCAAGTCTCAGAGGAGGCTGACCTACAGGAATTGAGGGAAACTGAGCCGAGAGAGTTCGAACTTGACCAAGTTGAATTCTTGGGTTCAGGGGGACCCTCAAGGGAAGACCTGGGGAAGGACCAGTTAGACTGCCCTTCTCTTGAACCCCTCAGACAGCAGGCTGCTGCTGAGGCTGCTGGGAACGCCACAGGTACCCACAAGGTATACTGGGAAGATGGACTCCTGTACACTGAGTCAAGAGACCCCAAGCCTGGCATGACCAGGAGGCTGGTTGTACCCTTGTCTCAACGAGGTTTCCTACTTACCTTGGCCCACGAGATTCCCTTAGCAGGTCACTTAGGCCAGACGAAGACGTGGGACAGGCTTGTCTCACACTTTCACTGGCCTCATATGAACGAAGATACCAAGGAGTTTTGCCGCTCCTGTGTCACTTGCCAAGCCAGTGGTAAGTCAGGTGGCACGACAAAGGCCCCCCTTATACCAATGCCTGTGGTGGGGGTGCCCTTTGAACGGGTGGGGATTGACATCGTCGGTCCCATGGAACCACCAACAGCATCAGGGCACAAGTTTATACTGGTGGTAGTGGATCATGCCACCAGGTATCCTGAAGCTATTCCCCTTAGGACCACTACAGCACCTGTTGTGGCAAGAGCCCTAGTTGGAGTATTCTCCAGAGTGGGCTTCCCTAAGGAGGTCGTCTCCGACAGAGGTGCAAACTTTATGTCGAGCTACTTAACTGCTATGTGGAAGGAATGTGATGTCAACTACAAGTTCACTACACCCTATCATCCACAATGCAAGGGCTTGTTGAGAGATTCAACAGGACCCTAAAAGGGATGATTCATGGACTACCTGAAAAGCTTCGGCGTAGATGGGACGTCCTGATCCCCTGCCTTTTATTCGCTTACAGAGAAGTCCCACAGAAGGGGGTTGGCTACAGCCCTTTTGAACTTTTGTACGGGCATCCTGTAAGAGGACCCTTGTGTTTGGTGAAGAAAGGATGGGAGAGACCTCTCAAAAAGCCTGCAACCAACATAGTGGACTATGTGCTTGGCCTCCGCTCGCGGATGGCTGAATACATGGAGAAGGCATCCGAAAACCTTAAGGCCAGCCAAGAACTCCAAAAAGCTTGGCATGACCAAAAGGCTGTCTTGACTGTTTACCAGCCCGGACAGAAGGTGTGGGTGTTGGAGCCAGTGGCCCCAGCAGCACTCAAGGACAAATGGTCCGGGCCCTACACCATCCTGGAGAAAAAGGGAGAGGTCACCTACCTGGTCGACCTGGGAACTCCCCGGAGCCCCCACAGGGTGCTTCATGTCAACAGGCTCAAGGCATATGTCGACAGGAAGGACATGAGTTTGCTCATGGCCCTAGATGAGGGACAGGAGGAGGAGAGTGACCCTCTCCCCGACCTGCTCACTCAGAATCCTGACGATGGATCGGTAGATGGTGTTGTCTTTTGTGGCAGCCTCTCCGAACATCAACAGAAAGACTGTAAACAGGTTCTTCAGTCTTTCAGACATATGTTCTCTCTAACACCCAGTCAGACCGATTGGTGCACCCATGAGGTTGACACTGGTGACAGCTTGCCCGTCAAGAGTAAAATCTACCGGCAGCCTGATCACGTTAGAGACTGCATCAAGAGTGAAGTGCAGAAAATGTTGGAACTGGGAGTCATTGAACCCTCGGATAGCCCCTGGGCTAGTCCCGTAGTTCTAGTGCCGAAACCTCACGCCCCGGGCGGTAAGAAAGAGATGAGGTTCTGCGTAGACTACAGGGGTCTCAATGCAGTCACTAAGACTGACGCCCACCCAATACCAAGGGCAGACGAGCTTATCGATAGATTGGCTTCGGCCAACTACCTAAGTACGTTTGACCTGACAGCTGGGTATTGGCAAATCAGGTTAGCTGAGGACGCCAAGCCTAAGACCGCATTTTCTACCCCTGGTGGGCATTATCAGTTCGTGGTGATGCCCTTTGGTCTGAAAAATGCACCTGCCACCTTCCAAAGGTTGGTGAATCAAGTCCTTACTGGGCTGGAAGACTTCTGTGCAGCGTATCTAGATGATATTGCTGTCTTTAGCTCCACCTGGGAGGATCACCTGGTCCACCTGCGGAAAGCGTTAGAGGCTCTGCAAGCAGCAGGCCTCACTATCAAGGCCACCAAGTGCCAGATAGGGCAGACACAGGTTGTATACCTGGGCCACCTTGTAGGTGGAGGCCAGGTTCAGCCACTGGAGAGCAAAATACAGTCAATCAGGGACTGGGCTCCTCCAACCACCCAGACTCAGGTTCGAGCTTTCTTGGGCCTGACTGGTTACTACCGAAAGTTTGTCAGGAACTATGGTTCCATTGTGACACCATTAAATGAACTGACAAGTAAGAAAATGCCAAAAAAGGTTCAGTGGACAGCAGGCTGTCAAAAAGCATTCGATGACCTAAAGCAGGCCATGTGCACAGCGCCTATCCTTAAGAGTCCGGACTACTCCAAGCCATTCATTGTCCAAACAGATGCTTCTGAGTTGGGTGTGGGAGCTGTTCTTTCTCAGCTGAATTTTGATGGTCAAGACCAGCCCATTGCTTTTATAAGCAGAAGGCTGACCCCTAGAGAGAAGAATTGGTCAGCCATTGAGAGGGAGGCCTTTGCTGTGGTTTGGGCCCTGAAGAAGCTGAGGCCATACTTGTTTGGCACTCACTTCAAGATTCAGACCGACCATAAGCCCCTCTTGTGGCTAAATCAGATGAAGGGTGAAAACCCCAAACTGCTTAGGTGGTCCATTTCCCTACAGGGGATGGACTTTACAGTGGAACATAGACCTGGCACTGATCATGGCAATGCCGATGGGCTCTCCAGATATTTCCACTTAGAACAAGAAGACTCACCTGGTCAAGGTTAGCTTATTGTCCCAACGTTTGGGGGGGGGGGTCATGTAGGAGAGTAGGGTCTGCAATCCCATGATCACCCAGATTTTTTGCTTTTGTTTCACTGGTTTACGACTTTCTCTGGCTGTGGGCCTGCCAATCAGACCCACAGCCTGGCTGTTCTCTTTCTAAATTACGACATGTACCCTAGGTGCATTTACCAATTGGTACTGGGCCACCTTATCAGACCCCGTAACGCAGGGCATAGGTGTACCCAGGGCCGCCAGGGGCTGCAGCATGTATTATGCCACCCCTGGCTGGCCTCCTAAATTTGACACAACTGGCTGCATGACAGCTGGGGCAAAGCCGTGTAACCACCCTTTGCTTTAGGTATAGTAGCCCTATATCTAACCGTACAATGGACGCCCGAGTTCCTATCAGTCACTCCTATGGCAGGCCATGACAATCCTGAAGGCAGAATGCGTGGGCTCGTGTGAACTAGGTTCTGGCCCGAGCCGAGCCCGGTTGCAGCTTGCGGAACAAAGACCCAATGGCTGTTCCATGATAACGCGTACCACATCGGTAACTTCGGTGTCGCGTTATCAAGACATGTCGAGTAAGGTGTCATACGAATCGGGATGCTGCCCCCTCACCAATTCTGGCGGCGAGGTTAGCATTCCGCCCTTCTAGAGGGATACGACATGTACGTAACCGTGAACCCCGGTTAAAGTTAACTAAAGCCTCAGCTCCACAAAATGGATGCTGCCACCACAGACACGAGTCTGACCTCCTGCTGCTGGGAGTCCTTCCAGCGAGGAGCGCTTGGACAAAGGGTTTCCTGTCAAGGGCGGTGTTCGCACCGTCCCAGACAGGGTTTGTGTATTCTGGGTAGGTAGGGCTTTTGCGAGAAGGTGACTGCGGAGTGGCACCCCGGTGCTCACTACGCATCTGCCGGTCAGAACCAGTTCCAGGGGCGCCAGCCCTGGCCTGGGGAAAGTCCGGCAGGGGAGAGGGGTGTAACTACCCCCCTTCCTGGTCCCACCCTTAGGGCAGGACCTAGTCATGTACCCACCCCTTTCTTTAGGATAAAGGCCGGAGCGGGGACCCTTCCAAATTAGATCATCTTTGAATCAAGAACTACTTTCTACGAAAGGACATTCGAGACTCTTCTCAAGATTTCTCCCTTGTGACTAAGGAGTAGTCACCCTGCATCAGCGGGCACCATCTAAGAACTCTGCGGTTTGCTGCAAGTCCTTCCTCAAGGAATCCGACGGCCCAGCTCGACGAGAACCGGCTTCCCTGGCACCTCTGACCTCTACCCACGTCATCAGCTCAGCTGTGATCTGTGGGTGCGACGAGACCTCGAGGGACCGGCCATCATCAAAACCTGCACGCTCTTAACCAGCACGACCATCGAAGTAATTCCCTGGTGAGTGCTCTGGGGTCCGAGAAGCCCCGACCCTGAGCCGCTCCAGCACCGAAGTGCAGTCTCCCAGCATCTCCACGATCTGCGTGGGGCCCTTCTGCTCGCTGCTCAACACGTTGTCCGGTCACTAGCCGCTGGCTTGTGCCCTCCTGTGACGACATCCTACAACCAACGCTGCTGGTCTGGTTGCTCCAGACTGGCCTTTGCTTCTATCTTTGAGAGAAGCACCCCGGACCCTCCTGGTCCCCTCAAGACGCCATTTTAGGCCCACCACGTGGCCCTGAAATCTGCCAAGGCTTGTTGCCCCAATCCTGGGCCCAGCGACGCCGACAGCATCATCCTTCGTGGGACAGCTCGCACCTCCATCCGGGTCGCCGACAACGCCTCCTGGTCCGTGAGACTGCAGAGCCTAGCGTCGCCCACTCACCTAGTCGAGGTGACGGCCAACCGGTGCCCTCCTGGTACCCTCTGACTACTGGCTAGTAGTACGAACTTGGTCCCCTCTGCTTTCAGGTATCAACGATCTCTGATCCAGGCTTGGATCTCTACGAACTATTCATCACTGGTCGCCGGCCAGCAACTCCTTTTCTTCCGGCTCCTGGCTCATCAGCGAAGACCCCGACGCCTGTAAGACTTGTGCAGCCGCAGCCCTCGTGGCTAGGTAACTCGGCATTTCGGTGCCTGCATAGCCTCTTTACTCTAGGGTCCTGAGTCCCTCGCTTCCGACTTGCCTTATCGGGTCCGCCCGAGACCTCTAAACTTTCCGTGTCCTCGGACACTTGTTTTAATTGTGCACTTGAAGTATTTTCCTAAGAGATTTGGTTTGTGCTTAGTACCCTGTCCTCATAAAGAGTACAGGGCTGTTGTGAATCTTAATAAATATCCTGTTTATTTTCATAACACTTGTGTGGTGTCCTTTCACTTGGTGTTCAAGGGGTACATGTGTGGTAAACAGCTGGCTTAACACGCCCTCTCGAGTCTTTAGCCTTAGACTGCTCGTATCCACGCTACTAGGATAGCTGGTCTATAGGTTGACTTACAACCAATCATCATAAGGGTCGTTTGGAACGATACATAGCGAACGCTGCATATCGGGCCAACTTCTCACAATTTCCATATAATTACAGTGTCCCAAATGCGAAAATATAATTCTTCAGAAATAAAACATGTTTCTGTCAATTCAAACAGAAGAGTTCGTAAATACAATTGTTTTGGCAATCGGTCTTTCGCATAGCATGTCAGATAAAACATTGTGAGAACACACTTACCACTTTTCAAAACTGTTTCTTTACTTGAAGCCCAAGAGGTCCAGGGCTTCGAGTGTGTCTCCACCCACCCACCAACACAACTTATTCAAGTGTTGTTCAAGCCTTGAAATCCTTGGACCTTTGCTACCCCATTCACACTTTTTGAAAGTTGCGTCTGGCGGTGTTGGGCTCGTTGGATAGGGAGAGGATGAGCGGGTGTCGTCTGCGTATGACACGATGTTGAGTCCGTAGGTTCTGACGATGGGGGCAAGTGGAGCCATGTAGACGTTGAAGAGCGTCGGGCTGAGGGAGGAGCCCTGGGGGACTCCGCAGGTGGTAGGTGTGGGGTCTGAGAGGAAAGGGGCGAGTCTGACCCGTTGCGTCCTGCCGGAGAGGAAGGAGCAGATCCAGTCGAGGGCCTTGTCCTGGATTCCTGCGTCGTAAAGTCTGCGTATTAGGGTGCGGTGGGAGACTGTGTCGAACGCCGCTGATAGGTCTAGGAGGATGAGGGCTACTGTTTCTCCTTTGTCCAGTTGGGTGCGGATGTCGTCTGTTGCGGCGAGGAGGGCGATTTCCGTACTGTGTTTTTTTCTGAAGCCGGATTGGGAGGAGTCGAGGATGTTGTGTTCTTCAATGTATGTGGCGAGTTGGCTGTTGATGGCTTTCTCGATGACTTTCGCTGGGTAAGGGAGCAGGGAGATTGGTCTGTAGTTTTTGAGGTCGGTGGGGTCCGCTGAGGGTTTCTTTAGGAGGGGGTTGACCTCTGCGTGTTTCCAGTCGTCGGTTGATGGTGTGGTGGAGCATGGGTGCGATGGTATCGGCGGCTCTGTTGAAGATGTGGTGAGGGCAGGGGTCCGTGGGGGCCCCTGAGTGGATTTGCTTCATTGTCTTCAGTGTGTCTTCGATGGTGAGGGCTGTCCAGTCATCAATCGCTGGTTTCCGGGTGTCGGGGGTGGTTCTTGAGGGTTCAGTGTGTTGGTTGTCTTTGTCGAAGTTGTCGTAGATGCTCTTGATTTTGTGGTGGAAAAAGGTGCTGAGTTTGTCGCAGAGGTCTTGTGAGGGAGGGATGTCAGTAGACTCGCTGGTGGGTTGGGCGAACTCCTTGATGATGCTGAAGAGTTCCTTGCTGTTGTGTGCGTGGGTGGAGATTCTTTCTTCAATCGCTTTTTTCCTCGTTTCTCTGATGAGTTGATGGTGGGCGTTGGTGGCGGCTCTGAAGTTGTTGTGGGCTTCTGTGGATTTGGTGTTTCTCCAGGCCTTTTCGAGGCGGCGGCATGTGCGCCTGGACTCTTGAAGTTCGGTGGTAAACCATCTGGCTTTCTTGGCACGGGTATTGTTGTTTTTCTTGAGGGGGGCTATGGTGTTGGTGCTGTCCGAGATCCATCTATGCAGGGTTCGAGCTGCGGTGTTGGGGTCGTCGTTTTCCGCAATGGTTGGGGTGGAGTTGTTGAGTGAGGAGGTGAGCTGGTCGTTGGTGATTTTGGTCCAGTTTCTTTCTGGAAGCAGGTGCTGGTGTCTGTGGATGGTGTGTGTTCTGAAGGTGAAGTTGACGCAACGATAGTCGGTCCATGGGAGTTCGGTGGTGTGGCTGAAGGTGATGGAGTTTCCTGTAGTGAAGAGGGGGTCGAGGGTGTGTCCTGCTGAGTGCGTGGGCTCTTTCACGAACTGGCAGAGTCCAATGTTGTGGAGGTTGTCCAGGAGGCATGTGGTGTTGGGGTCCAGTTGATTGTCGAGGTGGAAGTTGAGGTCTCCCAGCAGGGTGTAGTTAGTGGATGTGATGGCCTGCGGGGAGATAATGTCCGTGATGGAGTTGGCGAAGGGTCCGCGGGGTCCAGGGGGTCGGTAGATGAGGGTTCCTCGGAGGGCGGCGGTGGGGCTGGCCAGTATCTTGAAGTGAAGGTGTTCCATCAGTTTTGTCGACTCGTCAGGGAGTGTGCTCAGGCGGAGGCTGGATTTGTGGACGATGGCGATTCCTCCTCCTGGGTGGGTGGGGCAGTCCTTCCTGGAGATATTGTATCCTTGGGGGATGGCGATGGCGATGTCCGGTCCCGAGGTGGCGTTGGTCCAGGTTTCGGTGAAGAATTCTACGTCCGGGGTGGTGCTGTCGAGGAGGTCCCAGAATTCTGTGGCGTGTTTGTGGAGGGATCGGACGTTGAGGAGGATGCATTGCAGGGTCTTCGGTTCGGTTGTGTTCTTGGGGGCGGGTTGTGCTGGATCCTTGTTCTTGGCGGTGCTGCAGGTGTGCCGGCAGCGGTGACAGCTGAAGGGTCCATGGGTGTCGGCTGGTGATGCTAGCTTGCAGTTGTTGTTGCAGCCTAGGTTGAGTGCGTGGAGTGCTGCTGGGTCGTAGCGTTGGCGGGGCGGAGGTCCAGGGTTCCTGGTGCTGGTTGCGGACGGGACGCGGACGGGCGCAGACGTACTTGCCTTTGACGCGCCTTTCTGTGCACCAGTGGCCGCCATTAAGTAGGGGTCGGGGAGGGCTGGACAGCTGGGAGGCGGGAGCGGGGAGAGGAGCTCGATTGGGCCGGTCGCGCTGGGGGGGGGAGGGCCCGCGGGGGCAGCAGCGGCGGGGAAAGGTAAAGGGAGGAAAGAAGGGATAAAGAAAAAAGGGAAAATAAGCAGAAATAAGGCACAAAAGAGCAGAGATGCAGAAAAGGGCAGAAAGGTGAAAGATGGAAAGGGTAGAAAAACGAGTGATAACGAGTGAAGGAGCAGAGGGAGAGAAAGGAAAAATGGGCAGAAATAAGGCACAAAAGAGCAGAGGTGCAGAAAGGTGAAAGATAGAAAGGGTAGAAAAACGAGTGAAGGAGCAGAGGGAGAGAAAGGGAAAATGGGCAGAAGTAACGCACAAAAGAGCAGAGATGCAGAAAGGTGAAAGATAGAAAAACGAGTGAAGGAGCAGAGTGAGAGAAAGGAGACAGAGGTCCACTCTACAGGTAAGATTGCGAATCTTGTTAAAACCATTTCAGTGATTTATTAGGAACATTCAATTTGATTTTCAAGATCATTTACCTTATTCACGAGTGTGATTCTTGTTCAGTAGAAATTCTATGCATGCTTTCTCTAGCTCATTACCATATTCTCGAGTGCGATTCTTGCTCTATAGTAGTTCCATGAATGTTTTTGGGAACACTTTTAAGTCACATAAAATAAGGAAATATAAGACACTGATTGTTTAGGTGATTGAAAACCTAGTCATAGAAAGACCTAAACCAAATTCTGCCGCTTATTCCTTCGAGCAGTTGATACTGAAGTGAAGTATTATCGCCACAATATAGCGGATCTAAGAAAGGTCAATTAAGAGTCTGATTGTCTGAATAAACGCAAGCCACAAAGTTCTTAAGCTAGTTCCTGATTGAAGGACAGAATCTGATGTCCTAATTTACGTCTTTGTGCGAAGGAAAGTGCGTGTATTTTTGTTTGCGAGTAACTTTTCCTTTTCAGATCTCCTTCCCAGCTGTTCCCTTCCTAATTCCCTTTCCGCCGCTTAATCACTTCAATACTCTGTGTAATCATTACAATCAGAGGTGGAGGTATTGAGAGGTGGGCCCCTTATATCATCACTCCAGACCCTGAGGAAGAAGCAACCTGACAGAATAGTGAGCCCACGAATAATATTCCTCCCGGTCTGAGAGTTTTGACATTATGGCCACCATGGATGATTTAATGAGGGTTATTGTTCAGATGCAAACAGATTTACCTGAAGCTAGGAATGCCACTGCAATGCTCTCTGATAAAGTAGATAGGATACAGCGATTAAGTACTCCGCTTCCTCCTCTCCGTTCTCTGCAGCATACAGACAGAGAAATGACTCTGTTGGGGCAGCCGTCCGAACCAATCGGTGCTGGCTGCGGTGGAGGGGAGGGAGGTTGCCTGCAGCCTTCCTGTTAACGAGAGCCCAGACCACGTCAGACGCATTCAAAATCCAGGACGGCGGGAGTCGGAAGTCTGCAGTCTCTGGAGTCAGCGCGGGAAGCCAAGGTAAGTTTTATATAATATTTTATTATGTATTATTATCGCACATCGCAGACTTACATGACCATTGCGCGCTGCAGAATCTATTGCCGCATTGCTGTTTTAATTATTTTAAATCTAATCTACTTTACTGCGCGCTCGCGCTGTCGATCTTGGCGCTAGGCGCTACCTCTCTCATAGCGTGTTATTAGTACCACTCTTACCCGCACTATAATTGTGACCTCATTCCGCACTTTGCAGGAATTCGAGCGCTTCAGGGCACCTTAGGGCTCCTGGGGACATCGCGCTGCGGTGTTGGTAGCCGCCACCTTGGGTGAGTGAGGGAACCAGGGAGTGCCGAATTGCTGGCGCCATCTTGGTTGGGGGGCTAGTGATCGCACTACAGGACTCTTGCGTCAGGAAGTGCATAAAAGCAGAACTTTCCCATCGACAGGTCAGACTTACATGACCATTGCGCGCTGCAGAATCTATTGCCGCATTGCTGTTTTAATTATTTTAAAATTAATCTACTTTACTGCGCGCTCGCGCTGTCGATCTTGGCTCTAGGCGCTACCTCTCTCATAGCGTGTTATTAGTACCACTCTTACCCGCACTATAATTGTGACCTCATTCCGCACTTTGCGGGAATTCGAGCGCTTCAGGGCACCTTAGGGCTCCTGGGGACATCGTGCTGCGGTGTTGGTAGCCGCCATCTTGGGTGAGTGAGGGAACCAGGGAGTCCCAAATTGCTGGCGCCATCTTGGTTGGGGGGCTAGTGATCGCACTACAGGACTCTTGCGTATACGGCTATATATGATGGACGCCCTAAAGCGCGCAGCGAAGGCGCGCAGGGGGCGCGCCGGCGGAGCGCCAGAGGTAAGCCCGTTTGCCCCCGTTCGCGCACAGGACGCGCCGGGTGCCGAAAGTTCTGCCTCTCGGAACCAAGATGTAACTTCTTACTCTTATTCCCGCGATGAACTTTTCGCCTTAATCTCGGTTCACTCAGTAACCGAAAGTATAATATCACCAGTAAGCACCCAGTTGCCTTGTCCTGTGGCTTGTTGAATGTGAGATCTCTCATCAAACACTGTGAAGAAATTGCGTTACTTATCGAGTCTTACCATCTAGACGTACTCTTCATAACAGAGACTTGGACAACACCGACTAGCTCGGTGGAACTGGGGACAGCTTGTCCCACTGGCTTCAAAATAAGGCATAATCCCAGGGTGGGAGCCAGAGGAGGTGGAACTGGATTAATTTTTAGGCAGACTCTTGACGTCTCCCAGCTTATCATCAAGACAATCGCTGGGTGCGAAACTTTGGGTTTCTCCATCAAGGACCAAGGAGGCGTGCTATTCACGGATCTACTATGTTATAGACCCCCGGCTAGCTCGTTATCTGCTGTACCTGAGCTCATAGACTTAATATATGATCTCTCCCACTCCCACACAAAGTTGATGGTGTTAGGGGATTTCAATCTTTGGTCAGAGGGACCGACCAAGAAGGCCTATGTAGAGCTGGTCCAAGCTTGTCATAATATTGAGCTACAACAACTGGTACTCTCCAAAACCCATTCAAAGGGCCATATTCTTGATCTACTTTTTGCTGACGCTTGTCGAACGGCTATACGTGACGTCCTGCCTCATTGTTGGACGGATCACGCCCTTGTCCAGTTCTCCCTCTCGTGCACTAGTGCTCCATTAAAGAAAGGGAGTGTGGGGGGCACTAGAATGGGGAGACAATGGTCTAGACTCCTCAAACAAACGATCTTGCCCTCTCTGCTGCCAGATGGCTTTGTATTGGGAGCGAATGTGGACGTAAGTTACGAGACTCTCTGTCAGCGAATCTCGGCTTCTCTGGACTCTTTGGCCCCGCTGCGAAAAATCAAAGATAGGACTAATCTTGCTATGCCATGGTACTCGGAAGAACTTCGGCAGCTCAAGCTCCAATGTAAACAGGCTGAGCGGACCTGGAGGAAACAGTACCTGGAATCACATAGAGTCCTCTTCAAACAAGCACTGGTGTCCTATAAAATCCAGATCAAGCTTGCCAAAGCTAGATTCTTAGAAGAATCTTTGATGGCAGCTGTAAATAAATCTCAGGCCTTATTTAAGATCGTAAAGGACCTGGCCCATCCTGGCTGTACCAAAAATGTCATCCCGGCCTCTCAAGCTCTCTGTGATTCCCTAGCACAGGCTTTTGAGGATAAGATTGCCAACATCTTAAACAATCTTCCCTCGTCAACTGGCCGTGCTGTGCAAGATTCCATCTTGTTTGAGAATAGGAAGGAATGTACTAAATCAGGTGAGCTGAGCAACTTTCCTCTACCATCTTTTGAGGACTTCTGCTCTTTGGCTGACGGGGTGTCCTCTGGCTCACCTTCTGATCCTCTTCCACCCAAATTCTGGAGACTTTTTCGTGAAGAGCTGTTTCCCCCACTTTTTTTCCATCTGTCGCCAGTCTCTCACTTCAGCACAGGTTCCAGATTACTGGAAATTGGCGGTGGTCTCCCCACTGCTTAAAAAGGAGAATCTGGACCCCACATGCCCAGCCAACTTTAGGCCCATCTCTCTCTTGCCATTCCCTATTAAAACTCTAGAGAAACTGGCCACAAAACATCTCTCCAACTTTCTTGAGACTACTGATTGTTTGGATGTGGCTCAGTTTGGGTTTAGACCGGCACATGGGACAGAGTCGGCATTGGTGACTGTTCTCGATGACCTTCGAACGCGTGCCGACCAGGGTCGAGCAGCCTTTTTAGTGCTGCTCGACATGTCGGACGCGTTCGACGCGGTCAGCCATGCAATCCTGATCAGGAGACTGACGGAGGCTGGGGTGTCGGGCTTGGCCCTTGAATGGCTGGTGTCATATCTCAATCAAAGGCACCAGGTAGTTGCCCTGCCACCCTTTAAATCCAACATCAGGAGGGTTGATCAGGGAGTACCCCAGAGCTCGGCCATCAGCCCCATTCTTTTCAATCTTTACCTCCGTCCCCTGATCACGCTGATTACATCTTTGGCATAACAGTCACCAACTACGCCGATGACACCCAACTTATCTTCTTGTTTGAGGGTAAGGACGGGTTGTCACAGGAGGTCTTCCATCGATGCATGAGCACCACGGCAGAATGGCTGGGTAACAACTCCCTACAATTTAACAGCTCGAAAACCGAGGTGCTAAATTGCTCTATGGATCGGACCCCCAGACCCTACCACAGGGTTTTTGGCCTCCTGATTTCCAAGGTACTAGTCTGCCTGCCGAATCGGTTCGGAATTTGGGGGTAATGTTTAGTTCCGACTTACAGCTGGACACATCAGTGAACAAAACGGTGGCCACTTGTATGGCATTACTTGGATCATTGCGAAAGATTCTACCCTTGCTCCCGGTACAGGCCAGACCAGAGGTCGTCTCGACTACTGCAACGCACTGCTGCTTGGGGCACCAGTTATTCTGCTAGGAAAACTCCAACGAGTACAGAATTTTGCTGCCAAACTGGCACTCTCGCGACGCCGCCTGGACTCTTCTGCCAAGGCACTTAGGGACCTCCATTGGTTGCCAATCTCTCAACGGGTGAACTTCAAAGCTTTGTGTTTGGTTTTTAGGGCTCTACACGGACAAGGCCCGTCTCCTCTGCAGGATCTTTTCTCATGGTACATCCCTCCAAGACCACTCCGGTCAGCCTCGGCTTACTTGGTGGTAGTACCCAAGTTTCTGAGGTCCCGGATGGGTGGTCGGTCCTTCAGGTTTACCGCAGCGCGGCTGTGGAATTCTCTACCGCTAGGCCTGAGGGGCCTGGAAGATTTTTCTTCCTTTAAAAAAGCATTAAAGACCCATCTGTTCCCCAGAACAATGTAAATAGATTGGAAGCTGGAAACATCATGTATTGTGTTATAACAGTCTAAGCGCCAGGATGCCCGTCGGGTGACAGTTATAGCGCTACAAAAGAACGCCTATACATACATACATACATACATATCGCATGTAAATTATACTTAAGTATTTAAATGTTGTCTGTCTCTGCCGGCTTTGGAGTGAGGGGGATTTCGTTAAGGAGGCGGGTTTCAGAGGGGTGAAGAAGAAGCTCTCTAGTCTGGGGGTTAAGGTGGTTTGTGTTGCGCCACGCGCCGGGACTCCTTTACCCTGTCACCCGGGATGCTCAGCTCATGCATGCCTCCTTGTGCGCTGGCTCGGGTCCGTTGGCAGTGGCGTGCAGATGCTTCATGCTTCTATGGATGCTCTGAGCTCCTCTTGCGGCTGCGTTTGGCAACCCGTGCCTGACTGTGATGGGGCAGGTGGGACTGCGATATCGCCGTGCCACCTGCCCTTGCTCTGGGAAGAGATGGTCCTGTGCAGTGAGAGCGCTCACGCCTGATTCTTGGTTTCCCGTTCCGACTTCCTTCCCATGTGGTGAGTGCCATTGTGCATGTGCATACATAATAATTAAAAATGAAAACAATATAACATCGAATAAACTCTGAAGACTGTACATTGTTGGCACGTTCCTTGGGTTGCCTTATATAAGGGCCTCTGTGACTGTGTGTAAATGAGTTGTAACATGTAACCCAATTCAGCCGAAAATACAGTCATGCTTTGCATTCTGTATAAAAGTTCCGAGTAAATAAAGTGCGAGTTTCTCTCATCCGTTTGTGGCAGTAGTTTGTATGTTTGTTTCCATCTCTCATAGTCATAGTGCCAGTAAGCAGGCACAAACGCGTGTCTCGTTAATTCACTGACACAAGAGAACTAGCGTTCCCCTGCACACCGAACAAGTAGGGACATCAGTGGAGTGACTGGCCTCTGACTAGACACAAACTTGTCAGCACCAGCACCTTCGTCACTTGCCTGATTCACACAGTTTAGCTCAGTCATGCTGGTGCCAAATTGTATATTTGGGAGTGAGAGGATAAGGAGGGGCTGACGATCGACGGAGTGTTAAAAACAGTATCTGCGGAGGAGCTTCGCGGGCAACCAAGATGGCCGCGTAAGCTCGGAGCTCCGTGGACCTTCCGACCCTCCTCATATATCCTGTCTGAAATCCTGTTCCACGAAGGTGGATTCTTATTGCTGATGGTCTACTGAGGCGGGAACTGCCTTCCGTTTTCGAATCGGTGTTTCCTACGCTGAGCTACGTCGAGTTGAACTCCGTGCCAGGACTGTGCCATTGTCTCTCCGGTCTCCGTCACTCCGCACGATTGGACTGCGGAGTGATTGCCTGTTGTCTCTGCTGGCGGAGTACTAATGCCTACAGTGCGTTCCTTCGTCGGCCTGGTCTAACTGTTTAGCCCGGGCTCTCTACTTGGCTCGCTGGGCTCGGGCTTGGCTGGTGCAGCCCTTTGTCCTCATCGGAACCAACATGGCGGGCAGAGGGGACCCCGACAAGACGTCGAACAAGGGTGTCCGCGGTAAAACACAGTAGCAGCAGAGTAGAATTGAGCGATACGTCCAGCCGAAGACGCCGCCTGCCACGGGATCCTCTGCCAAGAGCCTTCCACCTACGGACTCGCCCGACGGCTCCGAGCCTACCCTGAGCTACATTATGGGTGCCATCACCAGTTTTCGGGCGGACATGCAACAGCAACATGAGATCTTGACCCACAAGGTGGACACCATGGCTGTTGATCTGACTCTCATTAGAACCGACCTGGGCAAGACTAATGATAGAGTTAAGACACTGGACATTAAAACCTCCAGCCTAACGGCCGACGTCTCGGACCTGCAAACCGAGGTCCGGAACCTGAGGATGACTGCGGACCAATTCTCGAGGAGGCTGGAGGACTTTGAGGGACGTGCCAGGCGGCAGAAGGTCCGCATTGTCGGTGTCCCGGAGGGATCAGAGGAAGCGGCGACGGACCTCTTTGTGGAAGAACTGATAAAGACCCATTTGGCACCGTCCGGCCTTAGTAACTTTTTCTCAGTGGAACGTGCCCACCGGGTGCCGGGCGGCCCGCCAAAGTCGGGCGTGGCACCTAGGCCCATCGTGGCACGACTTCTCAACTTTCGGGACCGGGATGCGGTCCTGCAGGCTTCCAGACGACATGGACCGCTTAAGTACCAGAACGCTGAAATACACTTCTATCCTGACTTTACCAGGACGGTACAGCGGCAGCGCCAGAGCTATGCGGGAGTAAAGCGGAGACTGCGAGATATGGGATATAAGTATTCCATGATGTTTCCAGCCAAGCTCCAGATTGAGCATGAGGGCCGTGCCCTGTTCTTTGACTTTGCCGAGAATGTGAGTGAATGGTTGGACACTTTGTCGCCGCGTCGGGACGCTCAAGATGAACAAGATGGAGGTGCGGCTGGTGGCCCGGATCTATAAGACTTGGCTCTATTGTGGGGACACCGGCATTTGATGATCCTGCTTCACGAGACTGTTGGGTATTGTTTCGTAATTGACCCTGTTGTCTTTCCTGTCGTTCCATGGAGGGTGGCGGGAGGTGTTCGCGGAGATTCCTTACTCCTCTGGGTCTCTTTTTGTAGAGTAGTTTCTGGGGCGACAGGCACACTGCTGGTTGGGGGGGCTTTTTAGTCTGATGCAGGGGTGCAGGGTGGGGGGTGCAACTATGCAAGTTTATTTGTGTGTTCGTTCTTTCTCTTATCTTTCCTTCAGGCAATGGATCGTGTTTACTGCTATTTACTTGATGGTTGGGTTGGCTGGGGTTGGGTGGGACGGGTTGCGGGATGATGGGGGGTAGGAAATTAAAAGTGATCAGTTGGAATGTTAATGGGTTGGGTGACCGTGTTAAGAGAGGGGTGGTGATTCAACTGCTTAAGAGACATATGCCCGATATTGTGCTTTTACAAGAGACGCATTTGGTAGGGAACTCTTGCAAGGCTCTTAACCGTAAAGGCTACAAGATGGTGGCCCACTCCGGGTTCTCTTCGGGCTCCCGGGGGGCGGGTATCCTGGTGCGTGCGTCCCTTCCCCTTGAGATAGACGTCAATGTGATTGATGAGAGGGGGCGCTACGCTGCAGTGGCGGGGAGATGGGAAGGGCGTTCCCTAGCGCTACTTTCGGTTTATGTTCCCCCGGGCCTGCAATCTAGTACCTTCCAAGACCTTGGTGGCGCCATTTTGTCCTTGCCCGCTGGCCTATTGATAATGGGGGGTGACTTCAATTCAGTCTGCTCTGGCTCCCTGGACCGCCAACCGCCGAGAGATCTCCGTAGTTCCCAACTGTGGTTGCCTTCCTTTCTTGATTCCATGGGTCTGGTGGACACTTGGCGACTACTACATCCCGTGCTCCGCCAATTCTCTTTCCTTTCGGGTGCCCATGGTAGTCTCTCCCGTATAGACTACGTTCTTACCCTAGCTGCACATGCGTCTGCTGTGTCTGAGGCCCGTTTTCTGGCACGGGGTATTTCCGACCACTCCCCGTTGTGGGTCTCGTTTGATTTTAATATCGTCCTGTCTGACCGTCCAGTGGCGGTTAACCCATGGTAGTTTCATAATCTCAAGACTCGTGCACTCCTTGCTAAGGCCATCGACCTCTATTTCTCGGAGAATGTGGGCTCGGTTGGTTCGGCTCTCACCTTGTGGGAGGCATTCAGGACTGTGTTGAGGGGTGAGGCTCTTGCTCTCATTGCGGAGGCCAAGCGAGTCAGAGATGCCGACCTCGCGTGTGTTGAGGACGAGGTTTTGCGCCTCGAGTCCCGGTTGGGACCCGAGCCCGACCCCTCTCTTTTGCATGACCTTTCCCTTAAACAAGCGGAGTACCATGATCTCGCCACGAATGCTGCCCTTACCCTAGCCAAGGAACAGCAAGGTCGTATCTACGACGTTGGGGACAAAGCCGGGAAGCTGCTGGCTTGGCTAGACAGGCGCGAGATGGCTAGCCATGTGGTGCCTGAGATTCTGGGCGACGACGGGGTAGCCGTCACGGACCTGAGTGCCATTGCCGAGTCGTTTGCTGATTATTTCCGGGGTGTCTACACTTCCAACTCAGACCGCTCCGAGGCTGACTCGGCTGCGTTCCTCTCGACGATTGACCTTCCCTGTCTCTCTGAAGAGGACCGTGCCGACTTAGATCGGGACATATCCGCTGACGAGGTCGCCTTGGCGATCCGTGCATTAAGGTCGGGT
Source organism: Lissotriton vulgaris (assembly GCF_964263255.1). Taxonomy (NCBI): domain Eukaryota; kingdom Metazoa; phylum Chordata; class Amphibia; order Caudata; family Salamandridae; genus Lissotriton; species Lissotriton vulgaris. The sequence continues at coordinate 4,255 of NW_028248587.1, read as the reverse complement.
AAAGCGACTGGCCCCAATGGTATCCCGGTCGAGTTATACAAAATTCGGCCGGATGTGGTATCCCCGCACCTGCGGACTATGTTTTTGAAGGCACGGGAAGAGGGTCTCCTCCCCTTAGATCAGAGGTTGGCCACCATCGTGGTTATTCACAAGGAGGGAAAACCGAGAGACGTGTGTCGGTCCTATCGCCCCATCTCTCTCCTCAATGTGGAACCTAAGATCCTAGCCAAGCTGCTTGCCAATCGGTTGGTTGGAGTCATTAGTGATTTGGTGCACCCGGACCAGTCGGGTTTTATTCCCCGCCGTAACACTGCCCTCAATCTGCGTCGGCTTCATGGTGTTATGGCCAGAGCTCACACCCTAGAGGAACCAGCGGTACTTGCTTCTCTCGACGCCACGATGGCTTTTGACTCCCTTGAGTGGAGTTATCTTTGGGCGGTGCTGGCAAAGCTGGGATTTGGACCGGTCTTTCTGAGTTGGGTGCAACTCCTTTACGCTTGCCCGCTGGCTCATGTCACAGTCAATGGCCGCGTGTCGGCGTCCTTTGCCATTCACCGAGGTACCAGGCAGGGTTGCCCCCTGTCACCTCTCCTGTTTGCTCTGGCTTTGGAGCCACTTGCGGCCATGCTACGTGTACACCCGGACTTACATGGTATAACCTGGGCCCCGGGCTTTGAAGATAGAGTTTCCCTGTACGCAGATGACATTCTGCTCTACCTTACTTCCTCCTGCAAGTCGCTCATTGTGGCATGCGATGTTCTCAGGCTGTTTGGACGCCACTCTGGCCTGGTCATCAACTGGGCCAAGTCTTCCCTTTACATTCTAAAGGGAGACACACCGCGCCTCCCCAGAGGCTGCAATATCCAGATGGCCGGACAGGGCTTTAAGTACCTGGGAATATACATATCCGGTAGTTCTAAGGCGCGATACGATCACAATCTCCTTCCCCCTCTTCAGCGGTTACGGAGAGACGTGGATAGTTGGCACAGGCTCCCGCTTTCTCTCCTGGGCCGGGCAGCATTGTTTAAAATGATGTCCTTGCCCAGATTTCTGTATGCTTTACAGAAAACTCAGGACCCGGTACCGGCCCGCTATTTTCGGGAGATCCAGAGCTTGCAACGCGCCTTGCTCTGGGAGGGTCGACCTCGTGTCACCATCCAGAAGCTCACATTACCGTGGTACGACGGAGGCATCGCCCTACCGGATGTACGTCGGTACTACTGGTCCTCTCAGCTCACTGCTATCAACCACGGTTTTTATGGCCCTGTGGATAGCCCAGGCTACGCAATGGACAGGTGGCTTTTACACGGTGGCAACTACTATCGTGCCCTGTATTCCAGATCCTTTGATCGGCGCCTATCAGGCCCGACCAAGGCTGCGGTTCACATTTGGCGGACGATTACCAAAGCGCAGGGTTGGCAGAGCAGACTGACTAGGTTTACCCCACTGTACGACTCTGATATCTTGGGCAGGCTGTGGCATACCAAGGGCTTTGACAAATGGGATCTCATCGGTATCTCCAGGGTGGACGATATGGTTATTAAGGGCGAAGTTAAGACCTTTCCTCAATTGCAGGCCGAATATCACTTGGGCGGATCGGAGTTTTTCCGCTACGCCCAGCTGAGACACGCGTTGATCTCTGCCAGGCCGTCGGAGGGTGAGATCCCCGAAAGCTCCCCCTTGGAGGACAGGATTCTGGATGGCCATATGCCTGACAGTGCTATTTCCCTGTCCTATAAGAAATTGATCAATGTTCGAACTGATCTCCTCCTGTGCTTGCGAGATCAATGGACGGCGGACGGCCTGGAACTTGACGATGAGGACTGGCAGAGTGCAGTGTCCTCCCCTAAGGAGGTCGCTATCTCCTCACGTCTCCGACTGGTACAATTCAAAATCCTTCACCGGGTGTATGTCACCGGCCCTCGGCTCTTGCATATGGGATTCTCGCCCGATGGCCTTTGTCGTCGGGGTTGTGGTGCTCTCGCAACCTTTTTACATATTCTGTGGGAATGCCCCATCATTGCCCCCTACTGGGCGAGAGTGCACCGGATTATGGGAGAGGTGACTGGGGTTGTGTTGGCTGCAGAGGCGCGGAGGTGTCTCCTTAACGCTTGGGAACCGTCTGACCACAACACGGCGCAGACTCGTTGGGTGACATTGGGCAATATGGTTGCTAAGCGTGATATTGCTCAAAAGTGGGGTGCTGCTACAGCCCCCCTGGTGGTACAATGGAAAGCCAACATGGATTGGTGCATGTTTAGAGAAAAGACGGTTTATGTTGCCAGGGGGAGGCCTCAGACATGGAATAAAGTGTGGGGGGCATGGAATGCATACAGGGGCGATGTGTGTTTGCCACCGGAACCTGTCCCCCTGGACGAACACCTATCACCGTAACCTGTGACACCAACTGTTTTATTATGTTTGTAATTCTCCTTCTCTTTCCTTCCCCCCCCTCCCTATCCTACCATTCATTCTATTATTGAACCTCTACCTGTCCTCCCCTGCCTCTGGCCGACTCCTTTATGTCTCTGTTGCTCCATTGCCAATCTTAAGCGCCCCTTGGCGTTTCTTTTCTTGGTTTAGTTATCTTGTTATTAAAAAATTAAAAAACAACCTGCAATGTCCTGATGTAAATCGTTTTGCACTATTCTCCTCCTGAGTCTATGCTGCCTTGCCTCCGGGATGTTAGGCTGAATAGCTGTGTGCTCTTTTATAATAAAGGTTTTAAAAATTAAAAAAAAAAAAAAAAACAGTATCTGCGATAGGTTAAACATTAATTAAAATAAGTTTAAATGGCGTCACTGGAGTCAATTGAGAGGGCTGCTACGGTTTGCACGGCGAGCACGTTATGTAAACAGCTCCGTGTGAGTGCACCTCCGACCCAGCAAGAACTCCCTCAGTTCGGAGTGACACTGGACCAACAGGGCAATTGGAGCCACTGGGGGTTGAGTCATGTGTTATTTATTGATAAATTCACTCGGAATACGTGGAACAGCCAGGGACGGACTAGCACAGCAAATACATCTGGGCATTAAAATGAAAGTGGCCCTCATTAGCGTGTTTCAGCTGAAAAAAAAAGGACCCCACATTTTCAAATCTGGGCAGTTTTCATCGCGTAAATTTAGCCTGTATATGTATTTGCAAGGTATGGAATATACAATGCATTGGTGCCCGCTGCAGGCAAAATTTGCTGTAATACCTGTTTTGTGTTTTCATTCTATTTGAAGCTACTCATAAGCTAAGCCTCTAACCCTGCATGATGGTTTCACAAAATGAATATTTTCTAAAATATGTGATCACTTTATGAACATGCTGAGTTCACTTTCACATAGCGCGCTGCATTAGTTTTGATGTGGAGTTGGTTTCTATTCTTTGTATGGTACTGTGTGGTGTTTGTTCCTGTATTTTTTTCTCCACCGCCAATTTTACGCCACACCAATTTCAAATGTCACCAGCCGCCACTGGTGACTCTGTCCGCAGATCGCAAACTATTACAGCTACGACAAGGGAATAGAGACCTTATTTCCTATTTGTCACATTTCAATAGGTTAATTGCAGAAACCTCGTGGCCTGAAGAAAAGAGGGCAGCACTCTTTTATCAAGGGTTAAAAGATGATCTGAAAGACGTTCTTGCGCAAATCGATCCTCAACCAACTACTTGTTCAGAGTTAGTCAATCTAACTTTACGTCTGGATCATAGACTGTCCGAAAGAAGAACTGACAGGAAAAAATATGATAAATCAAGTTGGAAGTTCGACAGTAAACCCAGAAATCAACTTAGTAGTTCAGAAACAACTACAGAACCAATGGAAATCGGGACTCTTAGGCAACCATTGTCTAAAGATGAAAAAGATAATAGACGTAAAAATGGCCAGTGTCTTTATTGTGGTGGAAAGGGACATTTCGTGAACGATTGCACAATAAAACCTAAAGGTAAGACTGTGAGTGCTAACAAGTCTGTGGCTGTGGCTACAACTGAGCAAACGTCGGGAAACTATTGTGCCCAAGATGTTTAGAAGGGGATCTCTTGGGAACCATCGCCTTCCCTTCAATAAATTCCTGTGTATCCAACTACAAATCTCACTTCCGTTTGGCAGTACAAATTCAGTTGACTTCAAAAATATACCAAACGGAAGTCCTAATAGACTTAGGCACAACAGGGAATTACGTAGATTTTGAAACAACTCAACTGTTACAAATTGCTTGTGAGAAAAAGGTCACTCCAGAAATTGTGCAAGCAGTAGATGGCAAAATG